>NC_047662.1:74812797-75112797 GCF_011762505.2 Arvicanthis niloticus
GGGAGTGACTTCCTGGGTCCTTTTGGTTCCTAGTTTCTCCCTGTTTAGAGCGGGCCCTGCTGTCTGCTTACCTAAGATACTGCCTGAGTTAGAGCACCTGGGATCCCCGCTTCCTCTGGGTTCTTGGAGGTTGGGGGCAAAGCTGCCACCCAAGATCTCCAGGGCCATTTTTCTAAGTGTGGTACTGTCATTAAGAAAATGCCCTGTTGGCCAATGTTGATGCACGCCTTTGATCCTAGCAGTTGGGAGGCAGAGGCAGGCAGATTTCTGAGTTCCAGGCCAACCTGGTCTACAAAGTGAGTTCCAGGACAGCCAGGACCACACAGAGAAACCCTGTCTCAAATAACAAAAACAAACAAACACCTTGTAGCTAGATTTTTGGCTACTTTTTGGATTTTTCTTTTTGTCACCCTTTTCCCACCCTTTGAAAGCCCTAAAACTAGATAAGGGGGGAATAGAGAAGAAAGGAAAGACATCCCTGAATAAAGTCATGGGTAGAAAAGAAGGCAACTTTATCATTAGTCAACTTACTGCTGACTGGAGCATCAAGTTCCTTGGCAAGTCTGATCACTTATATACCCTCTAAAGAGTTCCCAGAATTCCAAACATCATATAATCACAGAAACTGTCTGCAGCTGCCAAAATCATGCCCTCAACAGAGCACAAGTCAAATCATAGCTGCTGTGGCTGGAGCAGCCCCAGCATATAAGAATATAAATAAAAGCATATAAAAATATGTTTTGTTTTGTTTTGTTTTGTTTTGTTTCGAGACAGGGTTTCTCTGTGTAGTCCTGGCTGTCCTGGACTCACTCTGTAGACCAGGCTGGCCTCGAACTCAGAAATCTACCTGCCTCTGCCTCCCAAGTGCTGGGATTAAAGGTGTGCACCACCACTGCCCGGTTTAAGAATATGTTTTTAATCCCACACCTGGGATTAAAACAAAAACATATTCTTATAATACTTCTTTTTTTTTAATTTCAAAATTGTCACTACAATGTCTCGCAGAATTTCCTGCAATCTGATGGGGCTGATATTGTTTCATTTGATATTCCTTTCCAAGAGTATCTATTTTGTGTCAAGATGATAAATAAAAAAAAATCCATAACACCTGAGGCCCTTGCAAGTTTACATATTTTACCCTGAGAACTAGGAAGATGAAAGAGACAGCCTCTGGGCCAGGGAAGGGAGCTTGTATTTTCTTCCTCTCTCATCTCTGGAACCCAATCTCGCTTAAACCTATGATGACCCTCTTATGCATGCTGCCACAGTCTCTGTGATTCATATTTGCATCAGTCCTGTTGTTTTTAGAAGGCCTTATTTTCTTCATGTTGTCTCCCCATGTCTCCTTTTCTATAGATTTCTGTGATTCCATAAGAGATTTGATGGAGATATTTAGTATTGAGTTGTCTGAAAAATTTCACTTTTGACATGTTATCTAGTATGGGTCTCTGTATTTCTTCTCATTTAGTAGATAAATTATGAATAATTTAAAATGCTTACTTTTTTCATTTAAGGAAAGTCTCAGATATAGAAATTCCTACTTTCTACTGAATCCTTTCTGAAATAGTTTTACTGTTTTTATGGGCCATATCTCTCAAACATCTTGAGCCAAGATTTAATATGCTTGTGTAATTCCTGAAAATAACTGAGTAACAAAATCTGTAGACACTTCAGTTTTGCATTTTAAAATTTACTCCATAATAAAATTACTATTCTTAACTAATTTTTTGAAAATTTCACACATGTAACCAATGTTTCTTGGTCATATCTACACTTAACTCTCACCCCACCCCTTTTCATCTCATTAGAACTTCTCTCAACATATCTTCTTTACTTCAGGTCCTTTGTTCAAATTTATATTTTTAACTGGTACCGTCCAATTAATGCTACCTGTATGTGCATGGATGTTGGTCATCCACTGGAACATGGGCAACAACATAACATTGGACTCCTCTGCAGACAACGTACTAGAATTATCTGTCTACATGAGAAATCTTCAAGATGCCTTTTATAAGCATTAAAACATGTAATAATAACCATTTTTTTCTAAATGTAACCAATTTAACACTTTTAGTCCAAAATTCCAAGGTCAACCCTTAAAGGACCTGCCTATGATAAGGACCATTAAATACTTGTTTTTTTACTAAAAGACAATGGCAAGGCCAGGTAGGAAGATAGGCTCCTGTATACGACGCCATGATTACAAATTCAAAAATAATTTGTAAAATGTTCACATATATTTACATATGCATCTTAATTTAGGCATGCCAAGGAAAATTGCTTTACCATGCAATACATAAAAAGAGTGAACAGAAAGTGTGCCAGGCTATCAAACCAACAGGGTCATGTCAATCGACTCACTTCTTTCAGCAAGTAAAACTCGAGCTCTTAAAACTTCCATGTTTTTCAAAACAGCAATACAAGCTGTAGCCCATCTGTTCAAACACGTGTATATATGGGACATATTTGACATTAAACATCTTTAATGTTAATAAGTTGTAATTATTAATTATAAAACCATCTGGAGTACTAAATGAAATTTTCTCCCAAATATTTTATCTGTACTTGAATTTCTATTACTTATTTCTCTTGAAAATATCAAGCTTCTTCATTATACCTAGGGATTTATGTTTCGAGTCACATTTGTGTGCTGCCAATGGGAAAGAATATCTCCCTAAACCCACACTTGAAATTTGGTC
Organism: Arvicanthis niloticus; assembly: GCF_011762505.2. NCBI lineage: Eukaryota > Metazoa > Chordata > Mammalia > Rodentia > Muridae > Arvicanthis > Arvicanthis niloticus. Next base: position 74,815,497 of record NC_047662.1, read on the forward strand.
TTTTCTGGTATTTTGTGTTTATTCTACTTACTAAGTGGAAAGTCGTGGGATCTCAAGATATTCATTGACCAAACCTTGTATGTGACCTTTCTTAATGAGTCAATAAGTTTCTCTTTAATTCATAAATGGAGTATTTTTATTTTGGGGGACTTTCTTATGACAACATTTCATATCCTGGCATTCTATTGGGCAGATGAGAACAAGTCTTCTTTATTTTTTTTTAAGTATATTTAGGACCAGCCACTCAAAGGTTTTACAGCTAAGAGAAACAGTTTCAAATAGCCAGAGAAATAATAGGAAAGGAGAATTACACACTGGGAATGAGGCAGGAAAAACAATTTAATATTATTTCATAAATACATGAATGCTTTGAAAATTAAAAAAAAAAATGAACCATACAGTCTGAAAAACACATGTTCACGTATATAAATAAATATTTCCAAACAATCAAATGTTCTTAAAATAAAAGGAAATATTTAATTAAATGATGCTTTGGATATCACCAAAGTGTGATATTATGCAAACATACAACTTTTAATACACATATAGACACAGGCATGGTATCCTGTCTTCCGTGCAGAAACTCACCAACTTACACCCAAGGAAGCAGCACGAATGGTTGGGTGCAAAAAGCCAATTAACTAGTGCTACTAACTAGTGCCAGGCAACTCACCTGGTCTAAGTGGATGATTCATATGGCTTCACACTCTGGATGCAAAGTATTTATACAAAGCAAGCCTTTACCTCAAATGGAATAAAAGATATTTTATTTTGAGCCAAAGATAGTTGACGTGGCCTTGGAACCAAAAGCAAGTTGCCTCAAATAAAGTGCCATGATGCAGGGTGGGGAATATAAAGATAAATATTCAGGATGTACTTGGGGATTGTGTTGGTTTAGTAAAGTGAAAGTTGCTGACTTTAGTCCAAGATCAATGACTTCATTAGTTCAGGTTAGTCGACTAGGATTCCAGTACCAGCCACAATTTCTCTCTTGTTGAGCAGGTCTTAAGTCCAATAAGAACAGTTGTTTTCCACCATGGTGTGCATGCTACTGCAGCATTCTTAGGGTTATCGTGCAGGGCAGGTTATTGTTGTGCTTCATAGATGGCTAGAACTGTAGGCTTCTTTCGTTCTTTAGGAGTTTCATGGTGCCTTTTGATACCAGGAAAGCTAATACTCCAGAAGAAAGGTTTTGTTAAGTTACAGCTGAGGCTTTATGGGCCCTGTATCTGAAGTACATGGTATCTTGAGAAATAGGGGTTTATCTTCTACCTCTGATGGCCAAGCAAGGGCAATACCAATAGCTTATAATATTTTAGGAGTTTCTTGGACAATGCTGGTCAACAACTGTCGGCTTGATTTTTCAAAACCTACTCCTAATAAAGGTACTTAATGTTTTAACATCCCTTCTAGCGCATCACCACCAGAGGTAGTAGAAAGGAAAGGTTAATAAGGCAAAGGAGGATAATGGACTTGTTTACAAATGGCCTTTGCAGAGTATCTAATCTGCATTGTCAGGATATTAGCAATTCAGTTCACACGAATCAGCAGTGGTAGCTCGATCCACTCTTAAGATCCACTCTTAAACAGCATTCACGAATCACCAACAGCAGTTCTATCCAGAAGAAAACAAGAGGCTCTGCCAATTATCCCAAGTCTATGGAAGATACAAGAGGCTGTCAGAACACTACCAGAAGTGTTTTGTGGTGTTTCTTTCTATGAAGTCATGAAAAATGATGACCAGCAAGGAATGGCAAGGTGAAGCAATACAATACAGTGTAGTCAGCAAAGACCAGCATCAGCAAAGCCCAAAGGTGACCAGCAAAGAATGGCAAGATGTACCAATACCACACAGCATCATCTATTGCCTGACCAGTTATATTTATATCCTTTGCAAGCATCCTGTGTTCTTTCAAGCGTTCACTCTAGCAAAAAGTCACATGCTTTTTCCCAGGCAGCTTCTAGAAAAATATCATATGTCTGTTCTCAACAAAACATCCTCCCACATGTCTGCTTCAGCAAAAACATCCTCACATAAGACAGTTTCCACGAAAATATCACATGACACAACCGAGTCTTGAAAGAAAAGAGTGAGAAAAGGTGAAAAGTTACCTATATTGGGCTCCTTCAAGCTACCACCTCACACCACATGGGGACCATCACAGAAAACTATAACTGGTCAACAAGCACGGAACAGCTGATTATGGTATGCCCACTCATAATGGGCACACCATAATCAGCACAACACAGCTTCTGTCTGTAAGGCTCAGAGAACAACTCAGGGTCATGTGTGGAAAAGTTGTAAATGACAGAGGACCAGGAAGTCTATTGAGATACCATGTTTTCTAAAAACTGCAGGCAAGCTATACTCATAATACTGTAATGATTTGGCTGATTAAACAGGATCTGAGCAGTCACAACAGTAATAGATGTTCTAATATGGAAGGGCGAAATCATACCCGAGCCAACCATAGTCAGAAAGCTACAATTGACTAATGAGTGCTGTGGTAGGGAGAAATAGTCTTCCGTAATGAAGATCCTCTTATTGTTTTTGCAATATCAAGTTATCGGACCTGCAACTGAACACACACAAACCACACTAAGTGAACTCAGTAGCTTGTATATACATATTTATGCATATATAGGTAACAATAATCAAAGGAAAGAGGCCATGAATTTGAGAAAAAATTGTTGGGACATGGGTAAGGTTAAGGGAGAAGACCTGGGAAGTCTTAGAGGCAGGAAAGTGAAGGGGCAAAATGCTGAAACTATATTTTAATTACAAAAAAAATGAATTACTAAGAAAAAAAACTAGTAATTTTCAAATGCTTTTTTCCTATCAACATCACTAGACGCACTTTAGTATATAGTTTGTTTTACAAAAGGATCATGTATTTTACTATTTTTCTCAAGTTATAACTACTAATGCTAAGGACATGGTTTAATTGATTCTTGTTCTTACTAGTTTTAGATAGTTAACAGATTCTTTGTTAGAGTTTGCTCTTTAGTTTTCTTCCCTAAATTGTCTGTCTGTCTGTCTGTCTGTCTGTCTGTCTGTCTGTCTGTCTATCTCTGACTAACAGGTTTGGCATTTTTATTTAACATGTTAGTAAAGTGGGGGTTAATGAAAAAAGACTGAAGCATCATCAGACTCCTCAGATTCTTTGCTTTAACATTTCTTCTCTTCAGGTAGGGCAGCAGCAGTAGAAAGAAAGTCAGGACTGCCTGCTGCTGGAGCTCCAGCTACTACAGTGGACCCACCAGTCCCTACACTGCAGAGGACTCTCCTTATGTTAACAGTAGCCAGAGCTTTTGCAAACAATCTGGGCCAGAAAGACTCAACAGGACACCAGCTGCTTTTTCTTGTTAAACCAATAATTTATTTTTAAATTCACTTTACATCCCTCCTCCCTCTTTTCTTCCCAGTCTCACCTTTACAAATTCCTCACCCCAATCTCTCCTGTTCTCCTTAGAGAAGGGAGCATCTCCCTAGGATAGCATCCCATTCTGGAACAGTTAGTTCCGGCAGGACAAGGCACATCCTCTTCCACTGAGGTACAACCAGGCAGTCCAGGTAAAGGGAAGGGGATCCAATGGCAGGGAATATCTGACAGAGTGCTACTATCAAAAATATATAACGAACTGAAGAAGTTAGACACTACCAACCCAAATAAGCCAATTAAAAATGGGATACAAAGCTAAACAGAATTCTCAACAAAGAAATCTCAAATGGCAAGAATCAATAGAGAGAAAACCTGTGTGAGGTGGGGACTGAGAGAAGGAGGCATGGATATTGGGATGTAAAGTGAATATATAAATTAATAAAAAAGAGAAAATGTGTTTAACATACTTAGTTATCAGGGATATACAAATCAAAATGAGCCTGAGATTCCATCCATCAGAATGGCTGAAATCAAAAACTAAAATGACAGCACATGCTGGCAAGGATGTGGACCAAGGAGACACCAGCTGCTTTGATGGAAGCATTGATCTTATATTAAGTCAACCACCTCATATTGAAGTTCAGTATAGTGTAAAAGTCTAAAAATGAAAGACTTCAGTCAAGCTCAGAAGTCAGGATACTCTATGAGTTGTCACCTCTCTGGAACCTGAAAGAATGAAGAGACACACTAGTGCTTTCTATGTGTAATATTTGTCACATATAAGGCAGGAATCTTAGAATGAAAAACACTTGTGAGATTACCTGAAAAAAGGAGCTGAAGAATGAATGACTAAAGTCATTGCAACCCACAAATAGAGATAAACATACAATCTCTATAAGGATGGTGGTATCTCTGAAACACAGCTCATCAAATTCCTTCATCAAACATTGCCAGTAGAGAACTTCTAGTAAATTCTGAGATTTCTTTGCCAAATGCAAGTTTTGTATGGCATGCTTAGATCTTGACATTCTATCATGTATGTCATCTCTGCAGAGAGGAAATAAAGAGAAAAAGAAAGGAACTTTGTCATTCTTTATTAAGAACACGTTTATTGACCCAAGAGGCACTGAATGGAAAAAAAAAAGCTGGGGTTTGACATGTAGAAAATATTAAATATTTTACCTACAAGAAAAATAAATGTAAAGGTTACTAGATATGGTTAAAATGTCATGTGACAGTGTTAAACTAATTGACAAAGTACTAAGGACAGAGACAAGAATCATTTGACAAGATCAGATGAAAAAAAAAAAGAAGCAACATATCATCTATCAAGATGGTTAGAGACTAATGCCAATAGCAATTTGGAGATCCTTGGAGCTTCTGCTTCCATCAGACAACTCACATGCCAGGCTTCGTGGGCAGGGTTCCATAACATTCTGGAGTTTGCTGCCAGTGCTACATCAGAACTTGGCTCTATTCATTCAACACAGTACTACTTGGCCACCTCTGACAAAATGGTAGTGGGCCAAGGGGCAGTTCAGTTTACTTTTCTGAGGGCATAGGCAGTGTGACAGTGTTCACATTGTTCTATTTCTATGGGAACATTTTACCACATGGATACTTCCATCTACGTATTAAAAGATGCCATCGAAAATCCTAATCACAAAGTAGTACTAATGAACTTGAACAAAGCTACTGAACTCAAGGAGGGACCATGCAGAAATGTCGGAATTGTACTGGCATATGCACTGATATCATGGAAGAGTCACTGTCACATTAATTTAACATATCGACAAGACCATTCATTGAAGCTGCCTGAAGCCAGCTAGTGTATCTAGATGACTGTACATGGAGTCAAAGAAGCTTAATCACGAGCCTCAAAATTTAATATTGGAGTTTTAGTTTCTTTGGTATTGATTATTTTCTTCTTCATGTGAAGCAGGCATGAGAAGACCATTTTGTGCCTGGTCTACCAGTTTGCTTTAGGAGCACAAACTTGTTCTGATTCACATGCTTATACCTAGAAAGCAGTTTGCCTTAAGTTGAATTTGCCTTAAGTATGCTTTCCATACACACCTCATTTAGATTATGTTTAGGTGAGACTCTTATATTCTGAATTCATGTTGGAATAAACTACAACTTTTAGAGCTAATGGGATGGATGTATATTCATATTTGATAAAGACATGAATTTTGTAGATCCAATAAAGAATATATTGATGTAGTGAAAATCCAAGATGATAGTTATGGTGTGGTTTGGCTACAAGTGCTCTACATATATAGTTTGGATTTGTGCCTTTATACAATGACAAATGATGCCTGGGTTTGGTGGCATAGTATCTAGTGTGTTAGTGGAGGATAATAATTACTGAAACACTGATCAAAGCAGCTCTACTGCCTGGCTGATGTTCTACTGATGACTTTCTGGCTTTAACATCTGAAGGAACTTTTTAAATGAAATTTGGTTGACAACTTTATTAAAATCTTTGTTTTGCCTAAAGGGAAAATAAATTGGCTTTTCCTCGTGATACGAAATAATCTATGTGAGAAAGTCATAAATCTTAGTAAATTAGTTATGAATATCGTGAGTCCTTTACTAGCCAGTGACCAAGAAAAGTCTAGTGACAAAAAGATCACCAGTAGTAGAATTTATTTTTGCTCTCTGAATAGAGATCTGGCCTACCATCAAACTGTGAATGAATCATACATTCACAGGTCAAGATCTAAACTGGGCAAGCCAACCTTTTTAGATTATGATCTCAGTCAAGCTTTTCTTATTGCTCTGTTCTGTTTTCTAGCCCTCATAACACCCCAGTTTTGTTCCTAACTAATTTATCTGTGGTCTCTGGTGTTCTGGGTCCCAATACCTAATTGTTTGTTCCTGGGTTGGGTTTTGCTCCTGATGTTGAACTTTTGTCAGATACTTGCCTCTTCTCTGGTGATTGATAGATAGCTTACCGAGCTCTCTCTTTTGTTCTGTGTCTTTCAGGGGCATGTTGTCTTCATATAGCAAATCTGTCCAGACCATTATGAAGAGAACTCAGATTTTGAAATCCCATGATTAAGGCCCTTTTATTGACCACTGGCTATGGGCTTAATTGTCAAATTCATTCACAAAATCCTACTCACTTTAGTTTTCTAAATTTATCACATGTTCACTACCATTGTGCCAACCCAACTGTATGAGGCAGGAGAGCAATTCTAACAAGGACTGACTAATGGGTTGATTGTGAATAGTACATAATAGGTGGTTGTACTCATCTTTTTGGCTAAGCCATCTCAAGTCTTCCAAAACAACAAATAAAAAAAAAATGTGGTGGTAGCCTTTCAAGCTGGGCCAGTTCAGAGCTCCCCAAATAGAATACAAACAATATATAAGTAGTTACTTTAACTATGAGTGTCAAACCAACTTTAGAGACTTCATTGTTAAAGGGCACATGCAGTATGTTATTTCCCCTACTGCACTTTTAAATATTAAGAATAGTTAAATACCTGTGCACATTCCTGGATCTTATACATCAACATAGAATAAAATTCTACACAGAATAGACTTTGAAGAAAAGCATACTTCCTTCCTGGAAGGTCAACCCTGGGAAAAATGGAGAATGAATAAATAATAAGAAGAAGTAAGACATAAGTCCTATTCCTGACAGCACCTCTAAGCACATCTTGCTTTAGAGGCTGGTTTTGAAAGTAACATGATTCATATCTATGTCAAACTAAACTGTTGATGGCTTTTCTTCCTAAGTATTCTACACAGTATATTTCTGAACTATGAAAGCTAATGTCCAGGAAGGAAGATTTTAGATGAATTTCAGCATAACACCTCTATTTACATCAACTACAAAGTGCATGTAATGTCTTCAGCAAGAAGCACTTACCATTTAGCTCTGTGATGGTAAGGTTAACTCTGAAATTTCAGAAAGTGATTGTCAATATCACTTTGGCCTGGGAGTATATCTATGGAAGACTATATTGAATGTATTAGTTGAAGTGAGAAGCCTTGTTCATTGGGAGTGGCACCATTCCAACAATAGGGGATCTTGGATCATATAAATGTAGATACGAGTAGCATTTATTCATTCTATCCACTCTGGACTCTGGATGTGACTACCTGATTTCAAGAAAGCACATTCCTTTACTTGGAAATGCCCATAAAAATAATGGATAAGATAATGAGAAGAATAAAAATATTAGCTTCAAAGGTTCTGGAATTGGTCCACTGCTGCAATTTTTAACCCATTTTTGTTCTAAAGTGTATATTGTTGGTTCATTGCTTGTTATAATTTAACTTAGTAGCCTGCCCTGTTGCTGCGTCCTACCTGAGTTATTGTCTTTTGCTATCATGAGAACTGATTCTACAACTGGCATAGTGCCCATTTTCTTCTGGCCATTATTTAACACAAAGTAGCATGATGATTCTTTACAAGTGAAACTCAGATCCAGCTACAATAATACATTATTTATTTATTTTGGTTCATGTGTCACTGTAATCATTGATCTTCTTTGCCCATTTCTTATATATTTTAATATTGAAAAAATATACAATATATTTTAATTATGTTTTCCCTTATACTAATTTTTTCTAGATCTGTTCTATTTCCCTACTTACACAGTATTATGTTTTCTTTATCTTTTAAAATAACAAATTAAACCCCCCAATAATAAACATAAGCACATACATACATACATACATACATACATACAAAATCTCTCACAAAACCACTAAAATGAAACCAAAATAAGCAAGCAAATGACAAAAAATACAAAACAAAGCAAAGTGATACAAAAAGTCTTTAAAAATAAAATTGAGCTCATTTTGTGTTGACCCAACTACCCTGGGCATGGAGTCTGTTCTTAATTGTGGCTAGTATGTTCAGTAATATTCTATTTAGAAAACCTAGTTATGGGTGAGATATTCTGTCTATTTTTCCTCCACAGTACTAGGACTTCACCTGGTTTCAACCTGTGCAGGTTTTGTGCATATGTTCATAGTTTCTTTGAGTTTGTACGTATATTCACCCTATTGCCTCTATATCTTGCTCTTATAATATTTCTACCTCCTCTTTCACTTAGACCTCTGAACACTGAAGAGAAGAACTTGATAAAAAAAATTCCATTTAGGGATGAGTTTTTCAAAGTCTCTTCGTCTTTGCACATTGTCCAATTGTTTATCAGTGTGTTAATTATTCTCTACTGCAAAATGAAACTTCTCTGCTTGGGGCTGCTTGAGGCTCTGATCTATGAGTATATCAGTACATTATTAGGAATCATTTTATTGCTATGTTATTTTAGTATAGTAATAGTAATAGGTTTTCTTCTAGGGTCCATGACCTATCAATTCTTAGGTTGAGAATTTTACCAGGCACTTTTACCAGTCATTTGAATGGGCTCTGTCCAAATAGAAAGTACTTGTTTTCTCTTGTAACGTTTGTGCTACTATTGTACCAGTGTAGCTTGCAGGCAGATCACTCTGGTAGGTCCCAAGGTTTGAAGCATGGACATATTGATGATTACCTTTCTCCTCCAGTAACGTGAAGAGTGCCTTTGAATAATATGAGATTCATCAGTAGTAGTGAAGCTTCTACTTGGACACCATTTTTACTGATCCATGTTCGACGATGCACGTGTTGTCTTCAGCAATAGGGCTTTATCATCAAGTTATGGAGAGTAACCGATAACCTTTAGAAATAGCCTGTGAAATCTGTGAGTTTAGACGTCCAATGACTCAACAAGATATATCCCATTCCTGATATGAGAGGTTTTTTGGTTGTCTGTTTTTCCGTTTTATTGACAATAGTTTTTTTTTTCCTCACATAAAATATTTCTATTACAGTTACATCTCCATCCACTCCTTCCATTTGCCCCTATCTCTCATCCAATCCAGTTTCACCTTATTGACTCCTCTTATTCGAAAGCAAACAGGCTTCTAATGGATGATAATAATAAAATAAATAAAACAAAAAGTAGAATATTGAAATAAGGAAAAAAATAAATAGAAGAAAAAGAGTCCAAAAAAAAAGCACAAGAAACAGATATAGATGCAGAGACCTCTTGTCTGCACACTCAGGAATCTATGGAAAACACTAAACTGGAGAGTAAAAGAAGAGAAAAATAATATAAATAAAAATTCAAAAAGTAAAAAAAAAAAAAAAAATAGTAAAGGCCCAGACACAACATTATGAGACAAGAACCTGCAAAGATCCCATTGAGTTCATTTTCAGTTGGCCATTGACTGCTAGGCATGAATCCCACCCTTAAGGGTAGTTCATTTTCCCAGTGAGATACCCTTGGAGAAAACTAAATTTTTATTTACAAGCAGTTATCAACTGGAGATAACTTCTGGGTTAGGGATGGAGGCATGTGACTACATCTTCTACCAGCTCTAGGACTCTATCTGGTGCACATTCATAAAGGCCTTGTTTATGGCTCATCAGTCTCTGAGTTTATATGTATCTCAGTCTTGTTATTTAGAGGGCCTTGTTTCCTTGGTGTCCTCCATCCCCCCTCTCTCTCTCCTGCTCTCATGACCCTAGGGCCAGCTCTCCTTCCTGCTGGAGGTGGTGGTCACGGTTTGGGGGTGGGTGGGCGGAGGACATCCCTTCTTTACCCACATCACCTAAGGCAGAGAACTTGCTTCCTACCTTCATTTGTTTGTTGATCTGGGATTATTTCTTCTTTCTTTCTTCTTTAGAGGTTATCCTTTTAGACCAAATTTTTCCATCCAGTGCTGTTTGTAGAGCTTTACTGGTAGATAAAGATCATTCAAATTTGTTTTATACTAGAATATTTTTCTTTCCTGCTAATTTTAAATTGATATTTTTCTTGGGTACTGTAGACTGGTCTTGATTTTGTTATCTCTCAGAGTCTGTAGAACATTCTTCCAGGCTGTTCTCAGTTTCAGAGTCTGCACTGAAAAGTTGGGTGTTATTCTAATGAGTTTGCCTTGTTCTTTTTTTCCCTTGCAGCACTTAACATCCTGTCTTTATTCTGTACATTTGTTATTTTGATTATTATTGTTCATGGGAATTTCTGGTCCTGTGTATTTGTTATACTTTGATAGAAACCATTTGGTTTTCTTTCTTAGATTAGGAAACTTTACTTTTTTGATTTTGTTAAAAATAATTTCTGTCCTTTTTGCCCTGGGTTTTCCTTCCTCTACTGCTATTTTTCCTGTCTCTGGAATTTTCATAATACCTCATTTTTTCATCGGTGTTTTGTGGCTGAACTGGATATTTTTATATTTAATATTGTCTTTGAGTTATCTATTTTTTCTACCTTGTCTTCAATACTTAAAATTCTTTCTTCCATGTTTCATAATCTGTTGTGAGGCTTACTGTTGAGGTTTTGTCTGACATTGTTTTATTTCAGTTTGAATTTTTTTTGGCGATACTATCTCTTTGAGAAATTCTATGTTTATGTCTTAAATTGTGCTCCTTATTTCATTTAACTGTTTGTTTTTGTATTTTTGCAGATATAAAGTAATTTGGTCATATGCTCTTAAGGTTGCTCCCAAAATGGCTTTTCTATTCTTGAAAATGCCAGGCCAGAGAAACTCAATTTTGTTCTAGGCCTCCATCACAGTACCTATTGACTGTTTGCCCTAGACTAACAGTTTCAGAAAGATGAGTTAATAGAAAATGAAGCTGACTCATTGGCCTTTACCCAGGTGTGTACAACCATTATGGTAAGATGATAAAACTAACCACATTTTTAGCTTCTGTAACTTATGCAGATACCCAAAGATTGTTTTGAGTCCTATAACCACTTAAACTTGTCAGATTAAACAATTTTGCTTGATTTCATAGACATTGAAGGCATTCGTGTGTTTGTGAGTGTGTGTATGTTAAAAACAAAACAAACCAACAACAACAACAACAACAAAAACATTCCCCATACCTCTCATTCACAACATGCCTGAGATTCAACTTTATGGCTACCATCTTACTAGCAGCTAGCCAATAAATCTTTGAATCATAATTGGATTAAGTCTGTGTTCTCCCTCCTCCATCTTCCTTGAGTAGTCTAAGTAGTCTAAGTAATACCTTAGGGTCTTTGCAAAAACTATTTCTTTACTAGAAGGCTTTATCTCTAGGGTTTTGGTAGTTTATTTTGTTTTCTTTAAGTCTTCCTCAAACTTCAGCTCTTTGGAAGCATTCCATGAGTATCTAATCCCTCATTTCATTTTTCTGTTTTGCTTCCTTAGAGAATTTGACAATATTAAAACTGTCTCCTTATGTATTCATGCAAAACTCTAAGATTCCTACAATAGATGCAACATCTGTCTATCTAAGGTATTTGATAACATGACATGTTACATATATTTGCTCTATCTCTTAGTAATTTAAATCACTCAAAAAAGCTTTGATTATTTGGTCCTATCTTCTTGAGTAAATTATTAGCATATTATGAAGGTGGGATTTTTGTTTGTGTTTTGTTTGTTTTGTAAAGAAGAAATAAAAAAGCATTTTGTTGTTTAATATATGTGGCAATGAAGATGATATATATGTATATATATATATGTAGTATTTCATAATTCAAAGTTAAAATTTCAGTGAGTATAACTATTTTAATCAATGCATAAATCTACTAAGCTTCCAAAATCAGTTACTGAATACCTAATACAATGAATGCAAGTACTAATACCAGCACCAATTTGCAGGTAAAATACTGGCGAACAGAATCAAGATAAGACAAATTTCCTAAGTTACCATACAGGTCAGGTAAATCTACAAAAATAAGGAAAACTATTTCACTATGATTTGGGTAGAAAGAATAACATCCAAAACAGGACAAGAAGACAGTTGTTTATCACCACTATATTCCTCTTATGTCAATAAAAGAGATAAATAAATAATGTGTTTAGAAAATATCTCTATCTTTATTTAATAATTTACTGTCTGATAGTGATCTGAGAGATTATGCCCATATATTATTCATTCCTAACAACCACCGTTAGAGGTACAAACTGTTTGTCTAAGGCTCATATTACAGCATTGCAAAGAGAAGCTGACAGGGAAACAAATGTAGTATGCCCCAGAAGCCAAGATTGACAGCCAAGAATGTTTTTGGAGCCTGTGCTTTAAGCATTATTTTCTAGAACTATTTAGCAAGGTTTATCACGCAGCAACATGACTGTCACTAAAGTATTTACCTCATTTCCTTGTTAACAAACCAGGAGAAGGCTCCTTAGTTGTCATTTTCTAATTGGAGGCACCAGCACTCCCAAGTACCTGGTAAGTTTGAGTTATCAGCAGAGCAGAAACATTCTTACTCTAAGTATACATCACAGAGTTCATAGCTCAGGTATACATGGAATTCAGCCTATGAACAACTTTCAGTCCCATCATTGGATTATATACCTCCTTCTTTGTTTCTTCCTTATTTAAAGGTGTTTTTTACTTCATATTGTGGAAAAATTGATTCTTTCTTTTGAATATCCTTTGCAATGTGGTTTGGATATAAAATGTCCTTCATAAGCCCATGTGTTTGAGTACATCACCTTGGTGCATCAGATTGTGACACCGTTGTATGAAGGTAAAGGAAGGCCTAGTTACAGGATGTAGGCATATAAGGATGGATGGTTGACTTGCTCCCTTTCTGATCTTTTTTCTTCACTGTCCACTGAAAAGAGAGCAATCTGTTACTTCTTTCTATCACTGACTCTATAGCTGACTCTATATCCAACCTGGAGGGATTGTTTTCCCTGAGTCTTAATCAACATAAACTCTTTAAATTGTTTAAATTGTTTCTTGCCTGTAGTTAATCACCATGCTATGAAAAAGAGCTAACACAAAATCGCTGCTAAACATTCGAGTTCTTGCTTCACTGTGAGAAACATGACCATTTGGAACCCTTTTGTGTGAGGAAAGAGTTTGGAGCTGTGGACTTGCCAAATGCTATTGCTTTGAGCTATTTCATCTCAAAGGAAATTCATTCACAGGACTTGGAAATTAAGTAAAATATGCAGAACTCAGGAAGTAAATGAAATTTACAAGGAGGCTCCTAAAAGTTACAAAATTCATAAGACCTTTTCACAATGTTATATAAACAGTAACAATTCTCAAAGAGAAGCATCTTTGAGCAGCAGGGATCTTCAGCAATGCTGAGTTTTATGAGTTATTATACTTCCTAGATCAAGACTAGACAAAGGTTCACTGATAAGCAGATATACAGGGAAAGAGTCCATGGCTAGATAAGACTTGATGAGCTTCTTCCTCACCTACTGACCTGAGACAAAAGCCTGAAATAAAAAAAAAAAAAAAAAAAAGGAGGAAGAAAAACAAAAACCAACCAATCAACCAATCAACCAACCAACCAACCAACCAACCAACCAACCAACCAAATAGAAAAACAAGCAAACAAGAAGAGAAGAGACTGGATGTTTTGGCTTCCAGAGTCTCCCTCTGCTTTGCAGATTTTTTCTCTGTGTCTTATAGCATATATGTATTTCCTCACCCCCAAGAAAAGTCTTTCTCTAACTGGTAATTCCACCTATTACTGTCTCCAGTGCCGGGGAATCTCTCTGCTGCTTCCTGTTGCACTGGAGATTTTTTTTCCTGCCTTTTTGTTCTTTAGCTGGCTGAGTTGATGTACCTTATCAAAATCCTTCAACTGTCTCACTAGGATGTGCGGATGTGCTTTAGTGGGATGAAACTGTCCTTTATATCATTCTGTAGGTTACTCATCACCATACTACAAGCAATCCCAATAAACTCAGTAGTTCACAAAGGTAGACTTGATGAATAGACGTTTTTTTCCATGTGTCCTCAGGAAGCCATACAACACCTAAAATGTTGTAATTAAGATTCATGGGACAATTATGTGGAAAGAGGAAGGCGTTCCCAGTGCCTCATCATATCCTGCTTCATGGTTCACTGAGAAATATGCATAAGTTGCTGTACTTTCTCATCACACCTTCTCCAGCTATTATGGACTGTATTCTCTTAGCTATGAGACAAACTCTCTTCTCTCAAGTTACTTCTTGTTGGATATTTTGTCTCACTGAAGAGATTAGCATACTGCTCTCAGAATTTTTGCACTGTCTAAACATGAATTCCAAATTTTTCAAATTAATGAATCAAATAGGAATTTTCTTTTCAAGGGTCTCTGAGTGTTCTACTATTTATACTATTCTTTGAAGCACTGTACTCCAAACAAGGATGAGTGCAGAGTCTGTGGAAGGGCTGCATATCTCTGTCTCCCTTTTCTTCCTCCTCCAAAAGACAGCTGCATATTTGCTTTGAGTCAGACAAGATGAAGAAAAGTAGCAAGGACAATGTGGAACGTCAGCCTTGTTCGTTTCCCCATAGATGCAGAAGCTTCACAGAGGACTCTACTTAAGAATAGTCTACTTAAAATCTCCAAAAAGTACAGCAGAGAATTGATTTTTCAATTTTGAGAGTCGTAAATATTGTAATTCACCTTAGTTAAAAATCATAATTTATGATAAAAAAATCAAATATAATGAAGAGACAAGATATGCAAACTATGATGAGATTTTGTGCTTGAGAATTGGGGAAAGAGAAGTATGGCAATTTTTTTTTTTAGGTTCTTTACTTCCTTTCTGGTTTTGTTTTTGGAAACTCTGCTTTTTTCATGTGATCCAACAGGCCACATGTTGTTCTAATAGGATGAGAAATAAATAATCTACATTATAAGTCAACATTACAGCAAAGCTAGTTTTGCAGATCTTAATTGGCTTTGTGACTCTATAATCAGCTGGTAGTCTGGACCAAAAATAGTTCAGAATTCTTTGGCTTACTACATAGGATGGCTATTTTTATCAGTACAGAAGAGGAAGTGAATACACTACATAGAAGTGAATAGAGACAACTTGACTGATTACAGCTTATATCTGTCTTATTTGAACATGGAAGGAACAGCTGGCTTGTGATCTGCTGAGACCCGAGTCTTTTTTCAAGAGTTTTCAAAAAACTATCAAGTTTGGTCTCACTTTTTAGCAGAATTTTAGTCCCAACTTAAAATATGTATGTATGCAGTTTTTGCTTTATCAATTCTTACCAAAAGAGGTCAACGGGATAATTTCTCATTACTGAGCTATGACTGTTCAATTGAATCTTTATTAATCCTTTGAAATTCTTCATATCTTATACCAAAACCCAGAAATTCATTGAAAATTGGTTTTCAAACTTGAGTTTTAATTTTTAAAATATTTCTTATAATTTTTTAATTATGCATTTTATTTTAAAATTAAATTTTATTATAAAACATTGTAAACAAAAATTATTTATGGTGTGTAATTTTTAAAAAGATATCTATAAGAACTATTGTTGATGATAAATGAGGGAGGATTTACATCACTGTTTTACAGCCTACATTTTTGTTATATGACTATTTTGAATGTGGGGATTTTACTTGGAATTATATCTAAAGGGGAGTTGACAGTGGTGGAAGATTTATGCATTTATAGTATGACAACTTTAGGTTTAAAATTTAAAATATTTTGGTTCATGGTTTGAAACTGTCTCACGCTATGGGTATATTGTGCTGTGGCTGGAACTACCAACTCATGCGATGAGATAGAATCTCTTCTATGTTTGCAGGAGTGACCACCTCTGCCTCCTACTATAATGTGCTGTGGCCTTCTCTTTCAGGATTGATGCTTGCCTCTTATTTTATCCTGAACTATATGATTACATGGTTGATTTTTTTCTGTTATAAACACAGTTTTCTTCACTTGTATTTTGCAGGCATTTTCTCACATCATTAAGTTCCTATAAACATATATTTTAATGTTTATACATTGTTACATATATTGAGTAATATTCTCATTGGAAATTTAGATTGATGTTTTTATTGATGTAATAAACAATGCCTTGATGAAAATTTTTTTGTCAGTACTTCTCAACACAAATTTCTAAAAATGAATTTTAGTATTTAGGAATGCCATATCTGTAAAACTTCATAAGTTTTGCTAAACTTCTTGTAAACACTGCTAATTTTAGTCTCATAAAGAAATATAACAATACAGAGTTACAAATGATGGTTTTAAATGTAACTCTTTGTCTCCTAAGAAAAGGAAAATTTACTGTCATCATAAAATCTTTGTAAGTAACATACCTATTAAAAGCCAAAAAATGTATTCATGTAAGATGATATAATGCACAGAATTTTCTTCTGAAATTGGTGGGAATGAAAAATACCAGCAAAAACATATAAATAAAAGTGTTTTATGTGTTATTATTAATCAGCTAAAAATTTTAGTTATATAGCATATACTAAAAAATGAGAATGTTTGTAGACTTAGTGAGCATGCTAGATCCCAAGCATGTTTCTTTCAGATGCACAAGTGCAAGGGTTTCAAAGTGTAAAGAGAATGTGATACTTGACTCCTGCATTTAAAACACATTACAGCTTGCAATTCAAGCACCAACAGCTGTCAACATGGCCATTTATATTTTAGTCAACTGTTATTATTTGAATGCCAACGTTCAGCATGGATTACCATTTATTAATTTTATGAATTTGTCTAGGTCAATTCTCCATATGCTTTGCTTGTAAAATAAATGAAGTGTTGTTATTGTGATGGGGATGGAGATGAAGCATGCAAATCACTTTGGTAAGAACAGTCCAGTCCAACATGCTTACCCCATGTGGCTGCTGAATACCACCAGCAGTGTTACTTGTCCCAATTGAAACTTTCTATACACGTGCAACACACACCATTATCACTGAAAAATATGAACTGCTTAACAAACCACTTCAGGTTGAAGCAATACTATCAGGACCAGAATATTCTACTTTCAAATAGAAGACCTTATTAAAAATAATTGTGATTTACTGCTTAAATATTTTTTCACTTAAAAAGATTGTGGCTTATATTATTTTTAATTTGGCAAATCTGCTCTAGAACATAACAGAGACCTCGTAAACATGTCTGAAAAAACATAAAAGAAAAAAATTTTTCTTTTTATACTAGGGCTTTTAACATTTGTTAGAGATCACTGATCTAGAAAAAAACTAAGTGAGGACTACGTGTAAAATTTTATTGTTCATCAGAGGAGGGGTGAGAATTTATAAATAGTATCCCCTCCCTCCTCCTTGCCCAATGTCTATCCATCATGAGTTATTTTTGTTGGCTACATTAAGAACCTGACATTTGATTCATTCACAGTGTGTCCTGTCTTGGTCCTTTGAAACAGAATGGACAGTGAGCAAAAGGTCAAAGCTGTTGTTGCTGGTTGGATATGTACAGGGCCACTGCTAACAAGAGACCCTTAGGAAGATCACAATATTAAATATGGCAAAATGCTTGGTCAAGATCAGGACTCAACGAAGTCTCCACTTGCACCTGCTGAACCACTGCAGCAGTAATGTGTTTGTCCGACTGCTGAAACATGGCTCCAAGGTCATACCTCGAAATGCTGGTACGTGCTTTTCCCCGGGTTGTCATTCTATGCCTAGTTAAGTGTGATTGCTTCCAGTTGCATGTTTACCATTGGTGATCCAGAGAGAAGCTGAGGATAATGTGGCATACAGTTTCTTGTATAAAGAGTGAAGAAAGAGGAAGAAAATGAGAAGGAGAGAAATAGAGAAGGGTACTGAGGAGTGTAAGCAAGTAAGTGAGAAGGGAAATGGGAAGCCGAGTTCTATTGTGCAATAAAATAATAAAGATACCTTCTTTATTCAGCAGATACAAGAGGAAGGCTGTTGTGTAGATTGCTCAGTAGTGAGAGATGATGTTGATCAAACACGATCAAAATACTCTGCCTCTCACTATCTGAGTTTCTGATCTCAGGTCTGTTTCTGAGACATAGCTCCCTTATTTATCTTCCAAGCAGAATTTTATTAAAATATTAGGCCTTCTTCTGGTCTCAGAGGGATGACACACAGAGAGAAACATGCACATTAGTAAAATTAAAATGGAATAAAAATAACTTCGGTCAGGCTGATGTTAAGCCCATTTCTCTTCCCAACAATTATCATATTTATGGTATTTTATGTTTTGAGAAATTGAAATAGAAACTGAACTAGAAATTTAAAGTCACAGCCACAGTCATGATGCTGTTGTAGCATACACAACTCTGAAGTCAGATCATGAGTCACAATGTTGCTGAAATTATATATGTTCTTATGTTTGTGTATGTTTTATATCTACTGGTTACAACAAAATTTATTCTGAAAAAATAGCTAAAATTAGTCATAGCTGAGTAATATTCATAAAATTAATGTCTTAGTTGAAATTCAGAATTTTTATTATAATATGAGTAATGTGTGATGTGTTATTGTTTTAAAACTTAGACATTTATTATTATATTTTGTTTTGTTGGAGAAAGGCTTGTATGACTAGGCTAGCCTATAAGTCAATGTGTCATACAAAGGTGGCTGGCAAGTCACAATCCTCCTGTACCCTCATATTTTGTATGATTTATATATACAAGTATTATGTTTATTTTATTTTTAAAAACACAAATGTGTAGAAAATTTTCTTGTGCATTAATGCTCTCAGTAACAAGTTTAGGAAAGCTAAAAATGCCATATAAAGTTTTTTTATGAAAAGAATTGTTCTAGTTATACCAAAGGTATTTCTATATTAGTAAATATTAATATAAATCTTTTCAAAACTGGACAATAATATAGAGAATATATATTTTAATGTAGAGAAATAATAATTCATATATTACAAATCACAATATTATCATTGTAAATCAGGATTTCTTGGGTTTTGGTCATAATGGATAGTGATAAAAATAATTTAGAAATAAGTTATTTCTTCATGATTCCTAAAAATATATTTGTTAGGGTATACAATACAAATTTTATGGAAATAGTCCAATTATCTTTAAAAGACATGAACAAAATAAGTATGAGAATGTTTGCTCCCTACATGACTACTAAATCTATTAGGATCCTGATCTTAGCATTTGGGAGGCAAAATGCCTGTGGATGTAGGTCAGTAGTAGACTCATTCCTTATGTACTAGGTGCTAGTTTCCATGATGTAGGGATAAAAAATGTTCCAGCTTTTTGTTTTGCCTAAAAGCAAAAGGAGTACAGTCATTTTCTGTATGCATTTTTTGACAGAGCGATATGTTATTTAGATGACACAAAATGATTGCCTCACACCCACAGTTTATATGAGGGTTCACTCTTGGTGTAGCTGATACATGTTATGAATCTGAACAAGTTTGTATCAGTATTGCATAATAAAAATTTCACTGAGCTAAAATCTTCTTTGTTACTTCTACAATTAACGTTTTCTCCTAAACACTGGTAGTCACTTTTCCATCATCACCATTCCATACTAACACCATGAATGACCATCAAGGACAATAGCAGATGTGGCATGCAGCTGGCCTGAGCCTATTAGACATGTGCCTGTGCTATGTGGCAGACCCAGAGGAGGAGAGATCCTCAGGCTTTTTGGAGACCAGAGGATCCTAAGTTACAGACATCTGACACTGAGCTTTGCACTGTTGAACTTTTTGCTGTTGTTGATTTGATTTGATTATAACTGTTCCCTGGTCCTTTTGAAATGAGAGTGCTTGACTTCCCTCTTCCCCCTGAACCCAAAAGCTCACACTTACGAGACTTTGGAGATTTAGAGAGATTTTAGATATTATTGAGACTGAAGTTTTAAATAGACCTTTTATTTATTGAGATTTAACTTTAAAACTGTTTGAGTTTTTAAAGACTATGGCATGTTTAAAAGTTGAAATATTTCATATTATAATCATGATATTAATATGACGTCTTAGGAAGAAAAAGAAAAGTTTATGATTTAGAAGTGATGTGTTTGGGTGCCAATTTGACAAGGGGTCAATTGTGTTAGTTTTATGCAAACTTGACACATCTAGGATCTTTTAGAAGGACAGGTCGATTTAGGACACATATTCTTAAGACTGGTCTGTAGGGGTTTGCTGTTGAAGAGAACCGCCTTGTTTTCCAGAGGACCCTGATTCACCTCTTAACACCACTCGTTATCATCTATAACTTCAGTTCCAGGGAATCCAAGACACTCTTTTGGTCTATGTAAGCCCAGACATGCATGTGGTACACAGACATACATTCAGGCAAAGTACCTATAAACATAAAAAAAAAAAAAAATTTTTTTTTTTTGAAGATTGACCAATAGGTAACTGTTGGGTATTTTCTTGATTAATGATTGATGTGGGAGGACCCAGACCCTGTAGGTGGCGCCCTCTATCTCTGAGCTGGTGATTCTGAGTTGTATAAGTACACTGGCTGAGCAAGCAATGAGTAATATGCCATTAACTGGCAATTTCCCTTGGTTTCTTCTTCAGTTCCCGCCTTGAGTTCCTATTCTGGGTTCCCACAGTGACAGAGTGTGATCTGAGAGTTATAAAACAAAAGAAACCCTTTCCTTTCCAAGTGCTTTTCCTCTTGGTGTTTTATCAAAACAATAGAAGCCCTAGCTAGTAAGAGTTTCTATTTTTCCAGGATGTTTTAAGAAGAAAAACACTTTTCTCAGATGCCCTGTTTTCATGATGTCCTACAATTCTATATTTCTATTAGGGCCGACTAAATATCTCTCTCCAAAACAAATATAGTCAGAGACTGGAAATGGACCTCTCAAGTATTTTAATATGCTAATAGTAATAGCATTTAGTCCTTGCCACATGAAAGGAAATTTACGTACATTAACATATGTTTCTCTGATTATGATCTGATATCCATACGAAGTGAGAACATATTAATTGATGGAACTGGTTCATTAAAGTTAGCAAAAAGAGCCCAGCAAAGTTATGTCAGAACTTGTATGCTTAAAATCAAGGTTAATATGAAAGTGGGTAGTAAAGGGTACATAGTACTCCAAACTTTTTAAACCTAGAACTTTCATTGTGCAGAAAAGCTGGGAATATTTTCTAGGATACTAGTAACTGGTTGTCCCAGGCTGAGAAAGTCTTAATCAGCATAATGGAACCTGTTGGGGTCCAGGAATCAGGATCTGAGTTCTCAATCGGAAGTAGGGATATCTGGAAGGTGCATAATAAATATACACAGACTACTTTTTTGGGTACAAGCTGACAGGCAGTTCTTCAAGGCTTAAAGTTTCTCTCTCTCTCACTCTCTGCTTTCTTTCTCTCTCTCTTGTTTGATCGCAAGTTGAGGCTGCACACACTCTGCATTCCCCTGCGTGCTCTGCTTTTCTTCTGTGCACTTTTTCTTTCTTGAACTCCCACACTCCTACACACCTCTGTGTGTTCCCCTTTCACTCTCACACACACTCTTCACACACATCTCACATACACATCAAACATACCACATGCACTCTCCTTTTACTCACACACACACACTCTCCATACACACCTCACATTCTCTCTCTACTCACTCTTCACATGCTCTCTTCACTCACTTTTTTCTCATGCTCTCTTACTTGCTCACTTGCTCTCTCATTTGCTCTTCACATTCACCTCATATACTCTTTCATTCACCCTCTCATTCATTGTCTTACTCATTCACTAGCCTTTCTCTTGCCCAGGTCTTTTACTGATACTCCAAAAGCAGGTAGAAAAAAGGACATTGTATAATCATTGCCAAATCAAATTGAAAAGAAGAACCACATCCCACGAAGAGTTAAGAACTGCAGTTGTTCCCCTAAATTACAAGCTTCCTTATTCCCAGGCCTGTAACCAAAATAATAATAATTGCGAACTTATTGTTTAAACTTTAACTTTTAACTTATTGTACTTTAGAGTTCAGAGTTTCCAGGTCAGCTACTTGCATTTTCCTGTGAAGCTCTAATGATAAATGACATGGGCAAAGCTGCCAGGCTGTGGCCAGAAAGAATCAAGTTTTAACCCTTAACTCAGTAGTTCCGCTAGCTTTCTACTTTTGTACATTGCATACAATGACTCTCCTAAGAGTCCCAGTGCTTTTTACTTAGTTTTAATAATATATAATTTTATGAATTCTATATTTGCTTATCCAGGAACCACTCTTAAATATTATGCAAAACTTATTTGATAACTTTAATAGTTTTTTTTCCTTTCTTGGGGTCCAATGTTGGCTCTATTTCAGTTTCAACTAATTTCTTCAAACTTTCTTTGCATGTCAAGCATTAATCTGAAACTATCATTGTACAGTTACTGCATTGTTTCCAAGATGAGAACACATAGATGTACCTGGGCCATTAGGACTGTTCTGTGTTATGTGTCCCATGCCTCAATTTTTAATTGTTTAAGATTCATTATATCAAGGAACATCTAATTTCATAGAATTCACCAGAGCAGAAGGAGAAGTAGGAAAGTCAGATATAATAGAATAATTATGCACACCAAGGCCAACTGAAAAACAGTCACACACAAATGAAATCTAAACAGCCATTGTCCAGAGCTAAGGTTAGAAGGAATGGGAACAAGAGCTGCCACAGGCTACTGAAATGTCTCCATCTTGGCCTACTGCAGGCAGTCTCTGTCATTGTATGCTGTCCCCAGAATGATCCAAACATTCAGTTGAGCCTTTCAGGAAGAAGGTAGAGAGAAAAGAGAAGAGAACTGAGGTTATTCCTGAAATTGAATAGAGTGGGGACTGAGGTAGCTTAAGTAAGTGAGTGAAATGGAAGGAACTTTGAACTCATGGAGGCTGAGTGATCGGGAGAGAGGATGAACACACACACACACACACAGACACACACACACACACACTGGCTTGAACAATATGGTAGTCACTGGAGACTTTGTTAAAAACCATCTCACTAGGCCACATGCAGAAAACATGATTGAGAAATGAAGGGAAAAGAATTATATGAGATCTAGACATTGGTCATAAAAGAACAGAGCAAAGATTGAGAAGACTGAGTACTAAGGTAGCTGGAGTCAGTGAGTGAAAAGTAAATCACTGTGGGTTCATAGAGGCTAAGTGTTAAGGACAGAGGAATGAACACACACACATACACACACACTTACACACACACACACACACACACACACACACACACTCACATTGGCTTTAGCCATTTGGTAGTCATTGCAACTTTGATGACAGTCATTTCAGTAGGCAATGTGCAGAAAAAAGATTGAGAACTGTAGGGGAAAGAACTACATGAGTTCTCCTCATGAGTTCTAGACATTGGTCACAAAAATGGTGTTATTGTAGGTGTTAGAAGAGTCAGTGAATCACAAATAATATGAAATACCTTGGTGTGTCTCTAACCAAGCAAGTGAAAGATTTGTATGACAAGAACTTCAAGTCTCTGAAGAAAGAAATTGAAGATCTCAAGATGGAAAGAACTCCCATGCTCATGGATTGACAGGATTATTATAGTAAAAATGGCTGTCTTGCTGAAAGCAATCTACAGATTCAATGCAATCACCATAAAAATTCCAACTCAATTCCTCACAGAGTTTAAAATAGCAATTTTCAAATTCGTTTGCAATAACAAAAACCCAGGACAGTTAAAACTATTCTCAACAATAAAAGACCTTCTCGGGGATATCACTATCCCTGACCTCAAGCTGTATTACAGAGCAATAGTGATTAAAAAAAATGGAATGGTATTGGTACAGAGACAAGTAAGTAGATCAATGGAATAGAATTGAAGACCCAGAAATGAACCCACACACCTATGGACACTTGATCTTTGACAAAGGAGCTAAAACCATCTATTGGAAAAAGGACAGCATTTTCAGCAAATGGTGCTGGTTCAACTGGAGGTCAGCATGTAGAAGAATGCAACTCGATCCATTTTTATCTCCTGGTACAATGCTCAAGTCCAAGTAGATCAAGGACCTTCACATAAAAAAAAAATACACTGAATCTAATAGAAAAGAAAATGGGGAAGAGCCTTGAACACATGGACATGGGGAAACTTTCATGAACAGAACACCAAAGGCTTATGTTCTAAGATCAACAATAGTTAAATGGGACCTCATAAAATTGCAAAGCTTCTGTAAAGCAAAGGACACTGTCAATAGGACAAAACAGCAACCAACAGATTGGGAAAAGATCTTAGAGGGCTAATATGCAATATATACCAAGAACTCAAGAAATTAGACTCCAGAGAAACAAACAACCCTATTTAAAAGGGGGTTCAGAGCTAAACAGTGAATTCTCAACTGACAAATACTGAATGGCTGAGAAGCACCTAAAGAAATGTTCAACATCCTTAGTCATCAGGGAAATGCAAATCAAAACAACCCTGAGATTCCACCTCACACCAGTCAGAATGGCTAACATCAAAAACTCGGGTGACAGCAGATGTTGGTGAGGATGTGGAGAAAGTGGAACACTCCTCCATTGATGGTGGGATTGCAAACTGGTACAACCACTCTGGAAATCAGTTCGTCAGTTCCTCAGAAAATTGAACATAGTATTACCTGAGGACCCAGCTATACCACTCCTGGGCATATACCAAAAAGATGCTCCAATATATAAGGACACATGCTCCATTATGTTCATAGCAACCTTATTTTTAATAGCCAGAAGCTGGAAAGAACCCAGATGTTCTTCAACAGAGGAATAGATACAGAAAACGTGGTAAATTTATACAATGGAGTACTACTTAGCTATTAAAAACAATGATTTTATGAATTTCTTTGGCAAATGAATGGAACTAGAAAGTATCATCCTGAGTGAGGCAACCCAGGCACAATAGAACATACATGGTATGTACTCAATGATAAGTGGATAATATCCCAAAAGCTCAGAATACCTAAGATACAATTCATAGATCACATGAAGATCAAGAAGAAGACCAAAGTGTGGATGCTTCAGTGCTTCTTAGAAGGGGGGACAAAATACTCTTGGGAGGAAGTAGGGAGACAAAGTGTGGAGTAGAAACTGAAGGAAGGTCCATCCAGAGTCTGCCCCACCTGGTGATTCATCCCATAAACAGATACCAAATCCAGACACTATTGTGGATGCCAAGAAGTGCTTGCTGACAGGAGCCTGATACAGCTGTCTCCCGAGAGGCTCTGCCAGAGCCTGACAAATACAGAGGCGGATAATTGCAGCCAACCATTGGACTGAGCATGGGGTTCCCACTGGAGGAGTTAGAGAAAGAACTGAAGGAGCAGAAGGGATTTGCAACCCTCTAGGAAGAACAACAGAATCAACCAACCAGATGCCCCAGAGTTCCTATGAACTATATCACCCACCGAAGAGTACACATTGAACAATCCATGTCTCCAGCTGCATATGTAACAGAGGATAGCATTGTTGGGCTTCAGTGGGAAAAGAGGCCCTTATTCCTGTGAAGGTTTGATGTCCCAATTTAGGGGAATGCCAGGGCAAAGAGGTGGGAGTTTGTAAGTGGGTGGGGGGGCACCCTCATAGAAGCAAGGGGAGATAGGAAGGGATTATGGGTTTCAGGTGGGGAATCTAGGAATGGGAATAACATTTGAAATGTAAATAAATAAAATATCCAACAATCTTTAAAAAAAATCCCTTAAAAAAGAAAAAAAGGTGGGGGGCGGGGGTAGTAAGAACACAGGTGAAACCATACAGTTGGTAGGTGGTGGCCACAAGAAGAGATCTATCTCTGCTAGGTAAAGCTTCCTGGAACTGGAGAGGGAACAAAAAGAATGATGAGATATTAGTAGACCACCACCTTCCTAAGAAGCAGTGGGTACCAAAACAAGGAAGACTAGGATTGCTATATTCTTGTGTATTGGGGTTGGGGGGTGCAAAGAAGGGCGTTTGCCTAACTTTCCATTTTTTATGCTTTTTGAAACCACAAGGATAATTTTTTGTAGGTTCAACTTAGAATAAACAAGCTACATTTTGAGGATGTTCGGAGGCATGTCTAGTATTATATATTCTGAAATGTCCAATTGAAAGTGAATATGTTCATTGAGAAAGTCAATGACATTCAAGAGAATTTTAAAATTAATCCCATGTATCATGAATTTGGAGAAAATTTATGACTTACATCCTTTCTTTTTTCTCCACTAAGATGCAGTTTACTTAATAAGGTTAGAAGTATTTTAAAGAACAATTCACTTATTTAGGACATAGTCACTGACAGGCAACTTATACTTTTATCTAGGGTCACAACATTTTCATCACCTGTAAGGAAATTCTGAACCTCTTAAGCAGTTACTGTTATAGTTACTGTTCATTTCTTTTCTCCAACAGTTTCTGCTGACTCCCCATCATAATGTCTTCTGTTTCTGTGGCTTTTCATGTATTCACTATTTCAATAAAAACATGCACTAGGTGACCTTTTATACATGGCTTCTTTCACTTATCATATAGTTCTGATGTTCTTCTGTGCTGTACTGTTGATCAGCACTTTTCTCCTAAGTCTGATAATATTTTTTTTTTGACTAGATAAAGCACATTTTCTTCATACAGGCATCCCCTGAAAATCATTTAGGGCAGTTTTTCTTTTTAAAAATTTGTATTGCATTTCTATAATCATTTGTTTGTAAGAATTTTTACAGTATTTACTTCAGTTATTTTTGTTTGTTTTGAGAATGTACTTACGAGTGGAATTACTGGGCCATATGATTTATAAGTTTAGATTTAACTCTGAGAAATCACCAAAATTTTCTTCCTAGTGATTAAGCATATTACATTCCTTTTTGTAATTTACAAATTTCTAATTTCTTTATATTATCACCAACAAGTATTTTTTAAGAAATGTTATTATCTTAGTAACCTTGGTGTTCTATAATGTTGTAGATTTGATTTGTAATTCCCTGATGATTTCTGATGTTGAACATGTTTTCTGATGCCTAGTGGTCACTAGCATATGTGCTATTTTAAGATTTTAAGATTTTTAAGATTATAATATAATTATAACATTTATCCTTTCCATTTCCTCCCTCCAAATCTTCTACCTACCCCTTGATCTTTTTCAAATTTATGACCACTTCTTTGTTTGTTGCTGCATGTGTGTTCCTACTCAGTCTGTATAATATTACTTACATGTATTTTTCAAGTATTATTTCTAATGGTTTATTTCACTAATAGAGAGGTCCTCTTATGTCAGATCTACCAAAAATATCTATTAGTGTTTGAAGGATGAAAGCAAAAAGCAAAAATGATTTTATTATAGGACTAGTTAATATTAAATTGGAATTTTCAATATTGGACTAGTTAATATTCAATTAGAAATTTTGATACAGCATTAGTTAACATACAATTGGAAATTTCAATATAGGACTAGTTAAAAGTAACTGGAAATTTGGATATAGAACTACTTAATGTTAAATTAAAAATTTCTTTGAGTTACTTCAGTCTGAGTCTTTTCAAGACAGCTTAACTCATCCTTCTCTTCCAGTAAACTTAGTTGGTCTAAGACTTTTCTAAGCAACTCATCTTGACCAGGAGCATCTTATAACAGTCTTTACTGCCATATAGGCTTGGGGAAGGAGAGGATTCACAGACCTGGTCAGTTTCAGGCACTTTCTGAAGGTTTGTAGTGACTTAGTTACTGATTCTTACTGAGCACCCCTTTAGACCACCATAAACATTAATAAGCTTCTCTCCAATGCGTAATGTTTTAATTTGGAGAAAATTGTGATACAACATCTAGAAATTATAAAATTGGGTCTAGCATGAAGACTATAAAATATGCCTCAGAAGTATAATGTGATTATTCTTAGGCAGTAGATCCTATAGTTAAATTAATACTAGGGTACTCTTTTAAAATATTCTATTGTGCTATATAGTATTGAATAGTACAAGACTTCACTCATATTCATAATGTATGGCTGTTTCTTTCCTTTCTTTCTTTCTTTTTTCCTTTCTTTCTTTCTTTCTTTCTTTCTTTCTTTCTTTCTTTCTTTCTTTTTTTTTGAAACATTGTAACTCAATCTCTGGGCACAACAACTAGAATCCTAATCTTGTAAACTATATAAATCTAAATCCTGCAGTGGAGAATTCTGGTGGATCTGCTATGAAACTGAGAGACACTATCAGCTACATCTTGCCCTTACACTATCTCCAATCCAAATGGCCTATCTCTCTTGTCTTCCTTCCATCCGGTATCCAACTCGGAAATCCCTCTACTCGCCCAGTGATTGGCTCCTTTATTGATTAGGGGATGGTTCACAAGTCACCTGAGTAAGTGACTCACTCCTTGTCTGCAGCCCCTCCCATGAGAGCAGAACTTACATTAAAATACAAATAGCACCAGGCCCATTCACAATGGTTCCCCCTGTCTGTTCACTTAAAAGACTTTTATTTCAGATATAAATTGAGAACAACTATTACCATTTTGTAATTTATAGAGTACAAGATAGACCTAACACGCAGTCCAACAATTTTGTCAATAAAATAGAACACTGTCCTCTATTCTAACTTAAAATACCTGCACCTGACTTATGTCCTGGCTTTAGATTGTATGCCAAATAGCCTGGGTTGGCTCTGAGACTATAAGTAATTTTTCAACCTCATCAGAAATCCAAGAATGACCAACATATCTGAAGATATAGGAAGCCTAACATAGCTTGCAGAATTGAGATAAATTATAGAGATAGCTGCTTACCTATACAAGCCCAGTAAGTCAGGATGTTGGAACATCAGTCTTCAGCCTTCTGGCCCAGGATCATCTGACAGACCTTTGAAAAACAGGAGTTTTTAAGGACTAGCCTATTCTGTCTCAGCAGAACTAAGCTGTCCTAACCTGTAAATTGTGTCCTTTTTCTGGACAGTATTTTGTCTGTAGATGTAGTGAGGCAATTCTTGCCAATTGTCTGTCTCGCCACAACAGGAGCAACATTGATGCTCAATTTCTTCTTTGAATCCAAAAAAGGGATTGCTGTCAGGAACAGACTTGTCTCAACAAGTGAATAAATAACATTAAATGTCACATTCTGTGGATTTCTGATATTTTTGAAAACTGACTATCTATGTAAAGTAATCTGGACTGTTTTGTGTTAACTACTCTCAGCTATTTCTAATTAAAATATCTGAAAACACTCTAACAATAAACCCAGAGCCATGAACTTTCTATTTGGCCCTTAACTCACAGGTTTAATTGTCTCAGATCAGTTTATAATTACAGTTATAGGAAAACTGGGTCTAAGTCCTGTAGTTTTAAAATTTTTGTATCAATAGAAAAAATTTATAGTAATGAAAACCTAGATTTTGCATCAAAATAAATTCCTTACCAAAGGAAGAAATTATGACTTCAACTTAGTGGCAATTATAAAGATTTCTACCAAAAGAGATTACAGCTATGCAATCAATTCTAACTATATCCTCCCTGTTCCAATTATGCCCATTTCTACATTCACTAGAAAGACAACCTATAATAACCAGTTCCAGCCCCGAAGGAAACTGGGATGTCAACTTTTCATAACTTCATCAAGCTGAGTATGGGCGTTGAGATATTTTTGAAGAGGGAGGGAAGGTAGGAAAAATGGGGAGTTGATTGGCCTTAAGAAGACTTAAGATTTAGTCTCTGATGTCTGTGTCTTGACTGGATCCAGCTGAAAGTCCAGGACATCAGGAGATCAAGCAGGTCAGTTCACCATGTCTGACGAGGATAGTCACCAAGGCTGTATATTCTGTAATACACAAATCTCAAAATTTTAGTATTATCAAGATATATATTTTGTTTGATTCTCTGGGACCTAGTCCTCTGGGAGTGGGGGTCTCCCTTCATCATATATGATCCATATAACTATGGAAGGTGCATATATATTAATCACCTTTTGTAAAAACTCAAAGACAAATTTTTTTTTCTCTTTTTTTCAAATTTTTTTTCTTTCTCCCTAATCAGCATATTCTTGAGTCAGCAATCAGAAAAGCTTGTATCTTGCTCTCTCTTCCAGAGGAATAATAAAACCACAAAGCTCAAAAACTACACCCATTTTGAAAGTTAGAACAATCTAAAACAAATGAAGTAAGCTAACTGTATGTGCCTATTCTTAGGCTTTGTCTATTTTGCCAAGAAGGATAAAAACTCAAGATTCCTGTGGAGCCCACGTTAGATGGAATTTGAGTATCCTGTGAGGCTTATTAAAGCAATATATCTTTATACCATCTTTCAGACAATTGATTCACACTTCTATCTATACCTGCTTATAAGCAGGCAGTCTGTCAAAGCAGGATTTAAACCCAGAATTCCCATGGAGCCCATGTTAGACAAAATTTGAGCATCCTGTAAGACGTATTAAAGCAAACTATCTTCATATCATCTTACTGTTTGGCTCTCTGCCTAGAGCAACCATCTTGTTATACCATCTATCTGTTCGGCTGTCGGCCTGGAGCCACGGACGTTTATTTAATATCTGTACATAGCAGGCAATAATTATCACTGCATTCTCTAAATGGAATCAGCGACTCATTTTCCCTACCCCTAGTTCCATACCGTGGCGAAATTCCCCACATGATTCTGTTGAAATCTCTATATAAGTCTTTCCTAATACAAAATAATCCCAATATTATAAATTCACAGAAAAATCAGTATCTGCCCTAGGAAGTAGGCTTTTTCATTCTCCTGTCTCTTGACTCAGAGCATCCTGCAACTCCCCACAGCTCCCCACAGCAGGGGACCTCAGAGCTGCTTTCTTTGTTTCAACTCTAGCACTCCAGTTCCTTGACAACTCGTTTTAGCACTACCCAGCTACTCACTTAAAAAAAAAAAAAAATTAAAACTCCAACTCTCAGGCTAAAAATCTTAAATTTCTAGTGGATTCTTCCCCAACATGTTGGTTCTCCACCTGTTGTGGGAAATATAAAAAAGAATGACTTGTTCCAGCGCTATGCCCATTACCGGTGAGGCCATATGGCTCCAATGGGGTATTCTCATCTTGGCAGACCCTTTGGCCTGGGGCCATCGAGACATCTCCACCCGACTGGACTGGCTAATTTCCCTTGGTCTGTGCTTCAAATCCCCCATGGCCTTTGTGGTGCACATCAGGCAAACACATGTTTTGCCATACCTTTCTCTCTTGAATCCAGTTGAGTCACGAGGAGAAGAAAAACATACAAACTTAGTTTAGAAACAATGGTAACTCTCTTTATGGGCACAACAGCTGAATCCTAAACTTGTAATCCATACAAATCTAATTCCTTCAGTGACGAATCCTGGCGGATCCACCATGAAACTGGGAGACACTAGTAGCTACATCTTGCCCTTATGCTATTCCTGATCCAAATGTGTATGGCTGTTTCTTAATGTCAATATTCTTTAGAAAAGTTTTACATATTCCTTGAATTCCATTTGTTTATATATGCAGGTTTATGTGAAAGAAGAAAATCTGAAGTTTAAAATTTATAAAATAATGTTTCTTCCCAGGTGCCCCATTGTCTAAAGTGGATGTTTCTGAGGGCATGGTTGGCAGCTCACCAATGAAGGGAGCTCTGCGTGAATATTGTTCAAGTGAAGAGGAAGATAGAGTAAAAGAAGACCCCTTAACCCTCTCTGAACTAGCACACAATCCCAGCGCCAGCCTGCTCCCTACTCCAGAGGATGATGATGAAGTAGACATGCTCTTTGACTGTCCATCTAAGTTTGTGTTAGAAAGAGAAGACACGGATTCATTTGAGGAACTAGAAGCAGATGAAAATACCTTTTTGATGGCTGAAGAAGAGAAGGTGAAGGAAGCCCGCCAAGCTTTGTCATGGAGCTATTCCATCCTGACTGGCCGCATCTGGCTAAACCCTCTGGTCAAGCGTTGCTCCCGGCTCCTTGTGGTGGGCCTGGGATTGCTTCTGTTTGTATTTCCCCTGCTCCTCCTTCTTTTGGAGTCAGGTATTGATGTCTCCTTCTTTTTCAAAAAAACGAATTTGAGCAGTTTTATTATGAATGCTACTGTCCCCTAAAGGAGTAGGTGGCTGGGAAGGTTAACATTTTTTTTCTACATGTTGGGCTTCCCTGATAAGAAAAAGAGCTGTGATCAATATTAAAATTATCTTTTTCATTACATGCCATGTTCCAAATGGTCCTGGGTCATAAAGCTATATGCCAAACTCTAAAGTTGGCTTTCTGTGCTTTAATATACTTAATACCAGCTTAAAACAAATTTTATTTGCTATATGCAGCATTTAAGTAACCAAAGAGATGTTATTTTTATTGCAGTGTAGACTTTCTTTTTATTTTACCTCAAAGTGACTTACTTTTCCTGTTTCTTTGTCATTGTCATCACTATGAAAGAGAATTTTAATGATTAGAATTTTAGTCAGAGTCCAAGGGAATACATTTCAATATAATTCTTAGTGAAAAAAGTATTTTCTAAGAAATGTTTATACAACTAAATTTATGCTGTTTTTTTTTCCAGTTTTTAAAGAATATTTTTATATTAGAAGAATTTTGGTAAACTTTTTCTTTCAAAAAAAGCCCTGTTGAATTTTGAAAGTATACATATTGTAAAACTAATACACAAAGATGTATCAGAAATTATTTTAATGTTATGACACCAGTTTTTATAAAATATATGTTTGGTTGAAAAATCTAAACTTTACAACTATCTGCAAATGATATAGTAAACCTAGTGGAAACAAGTTGTAGTAAGTTGTCCAAACAGATGCTGGGATTGGAGGTATAGACAGAGAACACTTAGTGGGCATGTGAGGGCCATCTTTCAACATTTAGTCATGATAATCTAGTACTTTCATTTTTGTTATGTCCGTATATTTAGCCTGGATAAGCAGAATGTTTGGACAATAAAGTGAAATTTGAAGAAAGATAGACTAGTTAATTGCATATTGTTCACTAATTGGAGTGAAAGATGACAGGTTGGACAGATGGAAGGTACCAAAGAAGAACTCTGATGACACCTGTGGCCAGTTGACCTCTCATGTGGAAATGATTGTGATGCAGCACATTCTACAATGTAAGGAGCTGCTCTCCTGCTCCTCACCTCTATGGCAGCACGCCTCAGTGATTCTAAATGGCAGTATACAAATTTTAAAGTAAAATATTTTTGATCCTTTGCAACATTCGTTGTGATTCTGTGAAAAAATTCAAAATAGTATGTGTGTGTGTGTGTGTGTGTGTGTATTGGTGGATATGTGTTTATTATATGTATGTTTATGTGTATGTGTATATCCATGAGTGTATATATTTGCATACATGTCAGTGTTGGTATGTGTGTATCTCTATGTGTTTATTTTTGAGTGTATGTGTTTGGATATATGTCAGTGCTTATGTGTATGCATGTCTGTACATATGTGTATCTGTGTGGTTTGTGAGTATGTGTGTGTATAGCTATGCATGTCTGCATGTGTATTTGTGTGCACATGTATCTATGTATGTATGTATGTATGTGTATATGCATATGGAACTGTACATATGTACATATCTCTGTGTCTACCTATGTCTCTATGTATATGTGTATGTATATATGGATATGTTTGTTTTTGTATGTTTTTATGCTGTGCCTGATTATGTGTATATATCTTTGAATGTATGTGTGTATGTGTGTGTTTGTGTCTGTGTGTCAGTGTATATGAGTATGGGGGGGTGTCTGTTGGTGGAGCAAGACAGAAAAACAGGTAGAAGGGGAGAGAGAAATAAAAGCTATTTTCTTGACTTTTATGATGGCTAATACATGCCACCTTTTGGAGTTTCCTTCAGATCTTATTTTATTGCATTTATAATTGGTTCCTCTATTGAAAAGAGTGAAAGGAGCCGGGCAGTGATGTCGCACGCCTTTAATCCCAGCATTTGGGAGGCAGAGGCAGGCAGATTTCTGAGTTCTAGGCCAGCCTGGTCTACAGAGTGAGTTCCAGGACAGCCAAGGCTATACAGAGAAACCCTGTCTCGAAAAACAAAAAAAAAAAAAACAAAAAAACAAAAAAAAAAAAAAGAAAAGAGTGAAAGGATCGTCAGATGCAAATTCAGCTCAGGCAAAGAAGATAAGTGAAGAAAGAAGTCTTCCAGTACATTGCTCTGTGTCATTAATTCATGAATGAGAAGGCCTCGTGCTTTCTGTCAAGAGTACTTACCAACAGAGGAAGAAAAGATACTGAGTTTAAAGAATATAGGATTTTCACCTATACAAAAATATTTGATTGCCTTCAGTTATAAAATTATATAATAGTTCCATACCTCTAATAAAGTTCTGACAATATCAGTAACTGATTTCCTAAGTGGGTAATTCAATCTGTCTAGTTCAGTCAGGTCGGGAGTTTTTGAATTGTGCACAACCAAAATTGTGAGCACTGACTATAATATTCAAAACATATTCCAGCCCAGGCATGGTGGCACATACCTTTAATTTTAGCATTTGAGGCCAACCTGGTCTACTAAGCAAGTTACTGAAAAGCCAGGTCTATATGGAGAAACCTTGCCCCCTCCCCCATGTGGTTCTCTCTCTCTCTCTCTCTCTCTCTCTCACACACACACACACACACACACACAAAGAAAAGAAAAAAATATATCCTAATATCCTAATATTAAAGTGTGTGTTCAAATTAATGATATCAAGAGACTTAGAAAAGCAGAGAATAAGCAGAAAAGTAGTCAAATGATTTCCAAGTGCCAGGAGTTACCACTACAACAAACAAATAAAACAGAAACATAAAACCACTGTAAGGCAGAACAGAGGCGTTCTATGTCAGTATGAGTTATCAGACGGTTAACTCTCATTTTGTTCACGCAACCTCTCTTTTTATCCTTTGAGTTGAATGCTTTCACCTCTGAAGTGATTTCTGGGGTTGTTGTAGCTGATGGGACTTGAGCATCGTTGGGTGAAATTTTCTCGACTTTGATATGATACTTACTGAAGGTCTCTGCTTACTTATCTTCTTGCTTCTTCTCTTTTTCCTTGTCTGTCTTGGACCTGCTTTTGAAGTTCCAGTCTCTATGCCATAACCAGAATCAGCAGGACCTGCATATGTTGGACCCATCCAAGATTTGTTTTCCACATTCCAGCTTCAGTCTCTGACTGGAAAGAGAAGTTCATGAGTGAGCCCAGAGGAGCTCAATTGTTATCACTTCAGAGAGGAAGAAAGAAACATCATTTGGGCCTCAGGCTTCAGCTATATTCACCCATCCTTCAGTAAAGCCAATTTGAATCCTCTTCTGGTAGTGTGTCTTTTATATACCTCAATTGAAATGGTGACCTTATGTTGGGTAATACTTAGGTTTTTAAACTTCCAATTTTATAACAAAGAACTAATAAAGAAGCTTATCTTTGCTGAGGTTTGAACATCAAAATTGTTTGTCATACACGAGAGTCATCACAGCCTCCACCAATGAGAGAAGGAACTAGGAATCAGTTTATAATAGAATGTTGAATGGAACTGTACAACTCAATTTTACACCTTTAGTAACTGCAAATATCTCTTTGGAAAGATCACCAAAGCCATTTTTATGCTTACAAAACTATTCTTGATAGAATTAAAAGATATCTTCTGTGGCTAGTACATATCAAAACATGTCTTTTAAGTTCCAGCACCTTCTCCAGATAAAATTGGTTCTTCTTATCCACAGAATTATGATTCTAACCATTTACTTCCTAAGAGATTAACTTTTCAGAGTAAAGAAAATATCAGAAAAAAATGTTTGCCAGCTACATTCTTCAGAAGTTAAATATATTCTGTGTTCTTTTCTACTCTAATTTTATTGACATCAAACAGCTCTAACTTGCCTTGTCAGCCTGAGTTTCCTGGCATGGGTGACCTTCTGGTTCTTCAAATGGCAAATCAGGTAAGACCAATGTTCACTGTCTCCCCATGTAAATGCATCTAGGCATAGAGTTGACACACAGCATTTTTGTTCTACTTGGGTTTCTTTCATTGTGTTAAGACCAGTAGGACAAAAACAACTTAGAGAGGGGAAGATTCATTTGTCTTTAGTCATCATCATGAGAGCCAATGCAAGAAATCACAGCAGACATCTGGAGACAGGAACAGATGCAGAGGCCATGGAGGAGTGTAGCTTATTGACTTGTTCCCCATAACTTGCTCAGCCTGGTTTGTTATACAACCCAGCATCACCTGCCCAGAGAGAGCACCATCTATGCTGGGGTATGTCTTCTCATGTTAACTATTAATCAAGAAAATGTCTGACAGATTTGCCAGTGGACCTATTTCCTTAATTGAAGCTTCATCTTTTCAGATGACTTTAGCTTATGTCAAGAAGATAAAACAAAACAAAAAACCAAACCAAACAAACAAACAAACCCCCTCCAAAACAGACCAAAACAAAAATACTAACTAGAAAAATTGACCCTTTGTCAACTTGGCACACCAGTATATTATTAAGACATAGCCTTTTCTTTCTGGTTTATCCCTAAGATTTCATATTAGTGTCAATATCACTATATAATATCACATTCCAGCTTTTAAAAATCCCAGTCTTTAAAAATCCAAGGTCTTCAAATGCTCAGTCTCTTTAAAATACTTAGTCTGTTTAAAAATTGACACACTCTAAAATATCCAAGGTCCCATAACTATCGGCTCTTGTAAAAATAAAAGCAAACCAATTCCATCTATACCTGTTTGTATGGCTAAGATCAGTAACACAAGTTATAGCTCATGCTGGCAAGGATGTGAAATAAGGGGAAAACTGCGGATGGGAGTGCTGTACAAACACTATGGAAAGCAACATGGCAGTTCCTCAGAAAAATCAGAACTCAATCCCCCTCAAGATTTAGCTGTACTGCTTTTGGACATATACCCAAAGAATGTTTCATTCTACCACAAGGACATTTGCTCAACTATGTTCATTGCAACTTTATTCATTGTAATGTATGGTTTCTACTACCCCACTTTAAGCTCCAGTGGAGTGTGTGTTACCAACCACTGCCCTGATTCCCTTGGATACCCAGATGAAAGATGAGAGAGAGAGAGAGAGAGAGAGAGAGAGAGAGAGAGAGAGAGAGAGAGAGAGAGACAGAGAGATAGAGAGAGAGAGAGAGAGCTCATTTTAAACTTGCCTTATGGCTCAGTGGCTGGGCTCTTCTAAGCCTCCCATGGCTAACATGCCCTTACCAGATCCACACCTCTAACTCTTCCCTCAGCTTAGTTGCTCAGTTACCTTTACTCTTAGCTTAACACCTCTAAATCTGCCCTCAGCCTAGTTGTGTTTCTAATAGCCCACCTGAGGAAGTGACCAATGGACACTCCACCCAAGATCTCAAATGGCTGATGGCTCTCTCTCCCTCTCAAGAGAATCTCTTTCCCCTCCTATATCTCCTAGCCTGCTTACAGGAATCTGGATGTCCTGCTTCTTCTGCCCAGCCATTGGCTGCTGGAATCTTCATTGATCCATCAAGAACCAATTGGTGAACAAGACCTTCAGCATTCACATGCAGATTTCCAATCAGTGCATCAGAACCACCCCCTCCATCCCATAATAGCCAGAAACTAACTGGAAAAAACCCCCCAGTGGTTCTTCAAGTGAAAAAATGGATAAGGAAAACATGGTATTTTTATACAGTGGAGCATTACTCAGCTGTTAAAAAATTACATCAAGAAATATGTAGGCAAATAAAAGCAACTAGAAAAAATTATCCTGGGTGAGGTAACCCAGACACCAAAAAACAGATATAATAATATGTATTCACTTATACGTGGATAGTAGCTATTAACTAAATGATAATCGTGCTACAAACCACAGACCCAGAAAGGTTAAGTAAAGAAAAGGGCTCTAGGGAGTTGGGTTGGATAACATGGATCTCCCAGGAAATGGGGAATACAGTAGATTTTATGGGTGGACTAGGGGTGGATAGGGATGAGGGATCAGGTGAAAGATGGGAAAGAATGCAGGGAGAGAGTGCTGGAGTTGGTGAGCATTTGGATGCAGTATGGAAATCTAGTGCAGTGGAAACTGCCTGGAATCTGTGATGATGACTCTAGTGAGGACTGCTAGTCATGGATGATGCAGACTCTGAACTGGATATTTTTTTGCAGCCTGGTAGGGCTTCTAGTGGTGGGACTCAGTTGCATTCATTTGAATGGTTGGTGAGGGAGTCCCGTGAAGATCCCTAAACAACTCAAGCTGATGTTAGAACTGAAGGTCCCTCTCCAAAACCTCACAGCTGGGCCCCATTGCCAAGCACAACATCCATGTAGCCCATAGAACACAGAGAGGTTGATCTGGATCATGCATGGACTCTTTCATTCTCCACTCTAGTTTCTTTGGTGTGGAGGGTACTCTGTAGGCTACAGACAAGGAAACCCAGGCAACAACCCAGCCTCACAACATTTGGTGTGCAATCTGTCCTTCTTGCAAGCTGTGGTGAGGCAATGGTGACATATAACTTGTGGGAGTGGCCAACCAATGTTTGGTTAACTTGAGACCCATACCATGAAAGGAAGCTCCCTGCATGACCAGGAACTAGAAACAAGATAACCTACAGATGTAGGGCAGAATCAAACAAATCAAAATCAAAAAAAGGAAGAGAAGAAAAACAAAAAAGGAAAAGAAAAAGAAATTATTTCTAATGATATTCTGCTATATTTATAGATCATAGCTTGTCCAGTCCTCACCAGAGAGGCTTCCTCAGGTAGGAGATGGGAGCAGGTGCAGAGACCCAGAGCCAGAAATTATGCAGAAAGAAATTACATTAGAGGTCTCCATTGGGTTCCTTTCCTTGGAGCTCAGGGAAACTCATGAAGACAGGGAGACTGAAGGAGGCAGAGAGAATAGAGGATAGCAGGAGAACATGTCTGCTTGAATCAACTATGCAGGGATCATATGGGCTCATGGAGACTGAAAAAACAAGAACAAGGCCTGTAAAGATCTGCGCTAGGTCCTCTGTGGATGTGCTGAAATTGTTAGTTTGGTGTTTTCATGAGACTCCTACCAAGGGAACAAGTATGTCTTTTGACTATTTTATCTGCTTTTGTGACTCTTCCTTCTATGGGTTTGCCTTGTCCAGCCTCAATATGAGAATTTTTTCCTTCTCTTACTGTATCTTATTTCGTCATGTTTGGCTGTTATCTTTTGGAGGTCTACTCTTTTCTAAAGGGGAATGGAGGAAGAGCGACTCTTCTCATTTGCAAGTGATTTTATCAGTTGGAGATATCTTCTGGGCTAGAGATGGGGATTTGGGTCTATTTCCCTCTCAGCTTTGGCCTATCTGTTCTAGACCTGTGCAGGCCCTGTGCATACTATCACAAACTCTGTGAGTTCATATTTTCATCAGTCCTGTTGTATCTAGAAGACCTTATTTCTTAGTGTCCTTCATCTCCTCACGCTCTTATATTCTCTGCCTCTTCTCTCACAGAGTTCCCTAAGCCATGAACAGACAGGCATCACATTTAGGACCAAGCATTTCAAGGTTTCTCACTCTGTATACATTGTCCAGATGTGAGTCTCTGTACTTATTCTGCAGAAGGAAGCATCTCTGATGATGGCAAAGCAAGACAGTGACATGTGAATTGGGATCCAATTTATTACTACAGAATTTTATCAGAACAGTGATATTTGTTTTTCCCTCTGGTCCCTGTTGTAGCTAGTCTCAGGATCTTTACCATCCAAGCAGTGTAGGAGCTGGGTTCCATCTTACATAGTGGACACTAAATCCAACCAGATCTTGCTTGGTCACTACCAAAAGCTTCATTCCTCTATTCCATTAGCACATTTTACATGCAGGTCATCATCGTAGATCAAAAGGTTTGTATCTGGGTTGCTGTTAACCTTTCTCCTTTGGTAGCATGTAGAGTACCTACCTATATGATAAACACTCACCAGTAGGGGGTGAAGGTTTTCCTTAGACACCAGCTTATAAGCAGGCTATAACTCACACTAATGAAGGATGCTCCAGTAGAACATTCCAGTGAAATGACTGCATTAGGAGAAAATAATGTTTTCCCATCCTGTTCTTCTGGAATTCTGATTATTGACAGCTAGAAGAAACATACACACTGCAAAACAATTGGTTAGGGTCTAAAAGTATGTAGTTCAGTGTGGACTGACAGAGGATCCAGGAATGGATCCAGGTTTTTCTCATCTTTACAAATCATTAGAGCAGTAGGAAAAGATAGGTGGGGAGAATGGAGGGCAGGCATTGTGAAGATAATGCCCAGTATCTTTTTCAAATGCCTTATCTCGCCAGGCCACATTTGTACTCTGTGAACAGAGAACCCATTGATCTAAAGTAGAGCATAGAACCCATCACTCCTGCTGTCTTTGGAGGACACTTTGAATCTGTGACTGTACCCTCCAGCCTCAGAGTGCTAAGAACATTCAGGAGGAATGCTTGCAAGCCCAGTAGCATCCCATGTTTGGAGATGTCAGTGATTCTGTTGCCATTCTTCAGCCTGAAAAAACAAAACAAAACCAAAAAAAAAAAAAAAAAACAAAAAAAAAAAACAACTTTCTTGCCGTCTTCTGCTATAAAGAAAATTCTTTTGTATATTACACCTGAACCTGTCACAGGGTAGTTGCTATGAATCACAAAGACCATTAATGAAATAAGTTTTCTCTTGTAGAAACATTAGAGTTATACTTTTTCTTCCAGTGTCTCTGAATTTCAGTTCATATTTCTTCATGTGAAAGTAGCCTTTTCTACCCTCCTGGATTTATGTTAAACTGAGCAAGCAGTCCTGGTGAAATTAAGTCCACATATAAACAATAGATTTGGACAGCTTAGTTTTGGTCTCAAGCTTCATTAGAATCCACCTTCACTTTATTACAATTTCTTATTATTCAATTTTTATAACTCAATTGTGTATCAAAGATCACATTTGTGCAAGGATATACCAAATTGATATCAGTATATGGTGACAATCCTGCTTACTGAAAGTGCTCAGTCTATGTTTGGAATAGTTTCCTTGAAACTGGAGAAAGAAGATAACATTCACAACCTAGAAAATGTGATTTTGTCTTCTGTAATTTTGTTGATATTTTGTATAGTTCTCTTTGTTTTCTACTTGGTTGATTTCAGCCCTGAGTTTGGTTATTTCCTGCCATCTACTCCTCTTGGATGTATTTGCCTCTTTTTGTTCTAGAGCTTTCAGGTGTGCTGTCAAGTTGTTAGCGTATGCTCTCTCCAGTTTCTTTCTGTAGGCACTTAGAGCTATGAGTTTTCCTCTTAGCACTGCTTTCATGGAGTCCCACAAGTTTTGGTAGGATGTGTCCTCATTTTTATTAAATTCTAAAAAGTCTTTAATTTCTTTCTTTATTTCTTTCTTGACCAAGTCATCATTGAGTAGAACATTGTTCAGTTTCCATGTGTATGTGGGCTTCCCATTGTTTTTGTCATTATTAAAGACCAGCCTTAGTCTGTGGTGATCTGATGGAATGCAAGGGATTATTTCAATCTTTTTGTATGTGTTGAGGCCTGTTTTATGACCAATTATATGGTCAATTTCAGAGAAGGTACCATAAGGTACTGAGAAAAAGGTATATTCTTTTGTTTTAGGGTGAAATATTCTATAGATATATGTTAAATCCATTTGCTTCATAAGTTCTGTTAATATCATTGTGTCTCTCTTTAGTTTCTGTTTCCATGATTTGCCCATTGTTGAGAGTGTAGTGTTGAAATCTTCCACTATTATTGTATGAGGTGCAATGTGTGCTTTGAGCTTTAATAAAGTTTCTTTTATGTATATGGGTGCCCTTGCATTTGG
The DNA here is from genome assembly GCF_011762505.2 of Arvicanthis niloticus. Classification (NCBI taxonomy): domain Eukaryota; kingdom Metazoa; phylum Chordata; class Mammalia; order Rodentia; family Muridae; genus Arvicanthis; species Arvicanthis niloticus. The sequence continues at coordinate 74,857,287 of NC_047662.1, forward strand.
AGCACAGATGTTCAGATTGAGAGTTCATCTTGGTAGATTTTTCCTTTTATAAGTACAAAGTGTCCTTCCTTATCTTTTTTTATTACTTTTGGTTGAAAGTAGATTTTATTTGATATTATAATGGCTACTCCAGCTTGTTTCTTGGGACCATTTGCTTGAAAAATTGTTTTCCATCCTTTTACTGTGAAGTAGTGTCTGTCTTTGTCACTGAGGTGCCTTTCCTATATGCAGCAAAATTCTGGGTCCTGTTTATATATCCAGTCTGATAGTCTATGTCTTTTTACTGGGGAGTTGAGTCCATTGATGTTAAGAGATATTAAAGAAAAATGATTGTTGCTTTCTGTTATTTTTGTTATAAGAAGTGGAATTATGTTTGTGTATCTATCTTCTTTTAGGGTTGTTGGAAGATTACTTTCTTGCCTTTTCTAGTTTCCTTCCTTGTGTTGGAGTTTTCCATAAATTATCCTTTGAAGTTCTGGATTTGTGGAAAGATATTGTGTAAATTTGGTTTTGTCATGGAATATCTTGGTTTCTCCATCTATAATGATTGAGAGCTTTGCTGGGTATAGTAGTCTGGGCTGGTATTTGTGTTCTCTTAGGGTCTGTATGATATCAGTCCAGGATCTTCTGGCTGTTATAGTCTCTGGTGAGAAGTCTGGTCTAATTCCTATAGGTCTGCCTTTATATGTTACTTGACCTTTTTTCCTTACTGCTTTTAGTATCTTTTCTTTGTTTTGTGCATTTGATGTTTTGATTATTATGTGATGGGAGGAATTTCTTTTCTGGTCTAGTCTATTTGGCATTCTATAGGCTTCTTGTATGTCCATGGACATCTCTTTCTTTAGGTTAGGGAAATTTTCCTCTATAATTTTGTTGAAAGTGTTTACTGGACCTTTAAGTTTGGAATCTTCACTCTCATTTTCCTATTATCCTTAGGTTTGTTCTTCTCATTATGTTCTTGATTTCCTGGATGTTTTGGGTTAGGAGATTTTTTCACTTTGCCTTTTTTTTTTTGACAGTTGTGTCAATGTTTTCCATGGTATCTTCTGCACCTGAGATTTTCTCTTCTATCTCTTGTATTCTGTTGGCGATGCTTGCATCTATGACTCCTGATTTCTTTCCTAGGTTTTCTATCTCCAGGGTAGTATCCCTTTGAGATTTCTTTATTGTTTCTACTTCCATTTTTAGATCCTGGATGGTTTTGTTTAATTCTTTCACCTGTTTATGTTTTCTTGGAGTTCTTTAAGGGATTTTTTTTTGTGTTTCCTCTTTAAGGGCTTCTACCTGTTTACCTGTATTCTCCCGTACTTCTTTAAGGGACTTATTTGCATCCCTCTTAAAGTCCTCTATCATCATTATCAGAAGTGATTTTAAATCTGAATCCTGCTTTTCCAGTGTGATGGGTGTCCAGTGCTTTTTATGGTGGGAGAACTGGATTCTGATGATGCCAAGTAACTTTGGTTTCTGTTGCTTATGTTCTTGTGCTTGCCTTTTGCAATCTGGTTAACTCTAGTGCTACCTGCACTCATTGTCTCTGACTAGAAACTGTCTTTCCAGTTATCTTGTTTATGTCAGAACTCCTCAGAGTCCAGATGTCTCTGTGATCCTGAGCTCCTGGGTAGAAGAACTGCTGGGACTCAGGCTGCCTCTGGGATCCTGAAATCCTGCTGCTCTGAGTGCACTGATTCCTCTAGGATGGCTCAGGATGTGGTGTCTTCACTGGAGCAGACAAGCTAGGTGTCTGCCCCAGCCAAAAGGTGGTCATCTCTTTAAATTTTACCAAATGGTGGTTTTTTTTTTTATTCTTTCTCCCCCCTCCCCTTTTTTTACCCTTTCTGGATCTTAGGCAGTGGTTTGGTCCCTGGTACAGAACATTTTTTAATTCCTGCAAGTTGTAAACTCTGGAAGAATGGGTAAAATTTTTTTCTAGGTATTGGGAATAGATAAGGACAGGGAGCTAAGAGGGTTCACATTAAAATGGCAAGCTGAGTTTAGTATGAAGATTTGATTTGCTGGCCCATATGACCAGTGGGTTGCTAAAGAGAAGAATGTCTATGGTGTTGCTGGGTGAGACAAAGGGATAGGATAAGGAAGGTAGGCTGCAAAAGAGGGACTGCAAACTGGGGCAGAGAGGAAGAATAGGCTGCAGCAAGTGGTCTGCTACCTTCTTTTCATTTTCAATTACTATATGTTTGTTTCTCTCTATGTGTAGGTATGTGCAAATGTATGCAGTTAATATTGGAGTGACAGACATCCTGGAGTGGGTGTTAAGAAGTGAACCCAGGTCCTCTGCAATAGTAGTGTATGCTTTAAATTGGAGATATGATGAGACATATCTCTAGCTCCTTAATTTCTTCTTCAGTATGAGGAGGGAGGATTAAAATGAGCTTAGGACTGACTTTACCTCCATAGTTTGAAATTCAACATTAATTATATAGATTGGCTTAACCTTGGACAACTGATTAATAATAAAGACATCCTAGATTAATATTCATAAGAAATCAGCTTAATCATGTGTATCGTGACTTGCAAAGCTTGATGGCACTAGTTTAATTATGGTGCTCCATACATTTCCCTCCCCAAAATATAAGGTGCAATTAACCAAGTGCTATCCGTTTGTAGAAACAATTACATCTAGGAATTGCTAGAGACATAATTTACATGCTTTGTCCCAAATCTACTATTGTCACAATATATTATTTTAAGGTAGAAACTTATAGATGAATATCCAAACCATTTCTTCTTCATTTTGTACACAATTCAATGACGATTCCATGTTTCCATGTAGTCACATCATTGAGGTATGGTTTAATTTAATTTAAATGACAAATTGTATGTATTGCTTCCAAATACAGTATTAGATATCAACTACCAAGTATCACTGAGTACAGCATCCTTAGGCAACTGTAAGACCCATTTGAAGATGTTAGAGACACCGGGACTTTGAATCCTTGAATGTCATGATAAAAGAGCACTATAAATCTTACCCAAAACTGTACCCAGTGAATTCTTCCTTGAGCAAAAAATATTACCTGGGTGAATCAATTGCTATCAACATACATAGTTATGGTTATTGTTATAGTAGTTGTATTTACATTTACAGTTATAGTTAAATAGCATATAGCTAGTGGTACCGTGAGAGGAGAATCCCTCTGAAATGAAATGTTCTCCTTATAACTGAAGTCACTAATGTTGCTCCGGTACAGCTTCGCACTCATGTCTGTCCTTAATGCTCTCTTCGGTGTCTACAGAACCCTCTTTCCTTCCTTCGCAGCTATCCGACTGCCAGAAGTTCATCATGTCTATTCTCAAGATCCATGCCAGACTCCCGTGGGAATCCCACTGTTGAGGTGGATCTGTACACAGCAAATATCTCTTCTGAGCTGCAGTGCCGAACGGTGCGTCCACTGGCGTCTATGAAGCCCTAAACTCCGAGACAATAAGACCCGGCTTCATGGGGAAGGGTGAGTCACAGGTTGTTGCGAACATCAATAACACTATTGCACCTGCTCTGGTTAGCAAGAAAGTGAATGTTGTGGAGCAAGAGAAGATTGACCAGCTGATGATTGATATGGAAAGCACTGAGAATAAATCTAAATTTGGTGCAAATGCCATCCTGGGAGTGTCCCTGGCTGTCTGCAAAGCTGGTGCTGTGGAAAAGGGGGTGTCCCTTTATTGTCAGATTGCTGACTTGATCGGCAACCCTGAAGTTATCCTGCCTGTCCCAGCTTTCAATGGGATCAACAGTGGTTCTCATGCTGGCAACAAGCTGGCCATGCAAGAGTTCATGATCCTGCCTGTGAGGGTATCCTCTTTCCGGGAAGCCATGCGCATTGGAGCAGAGGTTTACCACAACCTGAAGAACGCCATCAAGAAGAATGGGAAGGACAGGACGTCACCAATGTGGGTGATGAGGGTGGATTTGCACCTAACATCCTGGAGAACAAAGAAGCCCTGGAGCTGCTCAAGACTGCAATTACAAAGGCCAGCTACACTGACCAGGTTATCATCGGCATGGATGTGGTTGCCTCCGAGTTCTGCAGGTCTGGCAAGTATGACCTGGACTTCAAGTCTCCAGATGATCCCAACAGGTACATCACAGCCTACCAGCTGGCTGACCTGTGCAAGTCCTTCATCCAGGACTACCCAGTGGTGTCTATTGAAGACCTCTGACCAGGACGACTGGGATGCTTCCAGGCAGCCAGGTGGCTAGAGCAGGCATCCAGGTGGTATGTGATGACCTCACAGTGACCAACCCTAATCGGATTGCCAAAGGCTGCAGGGGAGAAGTCCTGCTCAAAGTGAACCAGATCGGCTCAGTGATCAAGTCTCTGCAGGCATGTAAGCTGGCCCAGTGCAATGGCTGGGGAGTCACTGGGTCCCATCGATCTGGGGAGACTGAGGACACTTTCATCAACATCCTGATGGTGGGTCTCTGCACTGGGCAGATCAAGACTGGTGTCCCTTGCCGATCTGAGTGCTGGCCAAGCACAATCAGATCCTTAGACTCGAGGAGGACCCGCGCAACAAAGCCAAGTTTGCTGGCAGGTCCTTTAGGAACCCACCCTGGCCAAGGAAAGCATGTACTGGAGATCCCTGGAATCACCAGGTTCTTAGGTCCTCGGTCACTGATGTCATCAGGTGGCTCAAGGCCGGCCCAGTGCTTGCACCTTCCAAGTCACTGCTTCCTTAGCCGTCCACACCTGACCATCAGAACCCTGCTGGAGACCCCAGCTTTGTAATCATGTGATTAGTCTGAATCATTGTTCTGTCACCTGACTTCCCAGCTAGTGTCTGGAGCCCTCAGAACTCCAGTGCAATCAACTTCTAGGGTGCCCAACATTAAGACTCCCCCAGTGGTTTACATGCAAAAACAAAAGCCGCAAAAACCAAAAAGCAACAACAACAACAACAACAACAAAACCCAACAAACAAACACACAAAAACCCTGAAGTCACGGTATTAACTCATAAAGAGACATTTTACATTACATGCAAATTATAAAAGTTTTTCAGAGGAAGGCTGTTGGAACTTGAACTTAGGATCTCATACATGGTAAGTGTTATTATACCAATGATCTGTATTCTCAACATCCATTATTAGCTTTTTTGCAAACATTTACAACTTTCAAGAAAATGGCAAAGGAAATACTACGCTGCATTTACATAGGTGAACATTTAAATCTAAATGCATACACATAACGATTTGAGTTGTGGGGCTGGAGAGATGGCTCAGCAGTTAAGAGCACTGTCTGCTCTTCCATAGGTCCTGAGTTCAATTCCCAGAAACCACATGGTGGCTCACAACCATCTGTAATGGGATATGATGCCCTCTCCTGGTGTGTCTGAAGAAAGAGACAGTGTTCTCACATACATAAAATAAATGAGCAAATATTTAAAATTTGAGTTGTATGTATAATGTTAGACCTTTTAAGAAAAAAATATTCTATAAGAATCACAAGTTCTAGTTGGAATAAAATTCATAGTTCAAAATAATTTTCATACATTTATCTTAATATCACTGGAGTCTATACAAAACCATAATCGTTCCAACAACAGTCATATTTGTAGAATGATCATGCTCATAATTAAACATAATTGAATGTTATTGCTGACTGTTTAGGATGGGTTTCCATTTTCAATTATGTTAATTAAAAATAAGTTTGTAAAATAGTAAGTTTAAGTTGTGTCATTTCTTTTAACAGGTGAGTAATACTACATTGTGAAAATGTACTACATTTTCTTTATTCATTCTTCCATTGAGTGACATCAAGGTTGTTTCTAGTGTCTGGCTATTATGAATATAGATGCTGTGAACATAGTTGAGCAAATGTTTTTGTGATAGAATAGAATATCCTTTGGGTATATGTCCAGGAGTAGTATAGCAGTCTAGGGTCTTGAGGTAGATCAATTCTCAATTTTGTGAAAAACTGCCATATTGACTTCTTAAGTGGTTGTACATATTTACACTCCCACCAATGAAGGAAAGTTCCCTTGCCCCAAATACTTGTTGAAATGAGCTGTCACTTGTATTTTTGACCTTAGCCATTCTGACAGTTAGAAAATAGAAGTTCAAAGTTGTTTTGATTTGCATTTCCCTGATAGCTAAACATACTGATCATTAAAAAAAAAATTCCTTGGCCAGTAAAATTCCCTCAGTTGAGAATTCTCTTTAGACCTGTACACAATGTTTTAATTGGATTAGTTAGTTTGTTGATGTCTAGTGTCTTGAGTTGTTTATATATTTTGGATATTAGCCCTTTCTTGGATGTTGAGTTGGCCAAAATCTTTTCCCAATCTGTATGCTTCCTTTTTCCCTTTTACTGAAGCTCTAAAGTTTCATGAGGTCCCATTTATTAATTGTCTATCTTAACGCCTACACTATTGGTGTTCTTTTCAGAAAGTTTTACTGCACCAACATGTTCAAAGGTATTTCCTACTTTCTCTTCGGTTAAGTGCATCTCATTTTTCTCTTGAAGTCATTGATCTACTTCTACTTGATTTTTGTGCAAGGTGATAGATATCCTCCATTTGCATTCTTCTACATATGTACCTCCAGTTAGATCAGAGCTATTTGTTGCAGATGCCTTTTTTCTTTCTTTTTTTTTTTATGCCTTTTTTCTTATTGTATATTTTTCTCTGGGGTCTTGCTGTGGGTAGGGTAGGAATGATCAGAGGAACCAGAGAGATCAGGAACACCAGGAGAACATGGCTCATAGACTCAACAATCAGGAACTCATGTGACTCACAGAGGTCAGGGAGCCTGTAGGGGTCTGACCTAGATCATCTACATATAAGTTATTTTGTGTAGCTTGGTGTCCTTGTGGAGATCTTAACAGTGGAAGTAAGGGCTCTTCCTGACTTTTTTGCCTACTTGTGGGATTCTTTTCCTCCTACAGAGTTGTCTTATCCATCCTTGATGTGATGGTATTTGCCTGGTTATATTGTAGCCTGTTATGCTGTGTTTGGTTGATGTCACTGGGAGGCCTGCTCTTTTGTGAGGGAAGGCCATCTGAGGGTGGTGGATCTACTGGAGAGGGAAGTTAAGGGGTAGAGACTGGGGGAAGGGATGGAGGGAAACTGTGGTTTGATGCAATTTATGAGAGAATAATAAAAATAAATATGAGAAATGTGAAATGCTAGTTTATGTTAATTTAAGACTTAAGGTAGCCAAGTTTATTATATATAGAAAAAGCTTAGGTAAATTTTGAGAAATTGTTGTTATTATACTTTTGTATCAAAATTGTATATGTAGATGAATATGTTCCTTAGGACAAAATAGGATAATATGACAATAAATATGTAATAAACTATCTTAAAATTATTAAGATGAAAAGGAAGTCAACTGTTTGAAATATCAAAAATTAATCTTGGAAAAATTTTGCTGGTTAAAATTAGATTAAAGAAAGATCCTGTAATAGTGGAAAATAATTACTAAGCAGCAATCAGCAAAGTAGAGAAATCTGAGAAAGTGATTAAGAACCAGTAAAAGTAAGAGAGTAGCAAGTATGTTTTCAGTGGAAATCAGTGAGTCAAAGTGATGGAGTAAGTTTTTGAAAAGTGTGTTTATTGACCTTAGAACCTGGATTAGCTTTGTCAGGGATGGGACTGAAAGGGTTTTGTTTTGTTTTGTTTTGTTTTGTTTTGTAAAATGGTTGTTTAGACACAAGCTGAGTCCAATCAACTTCTGAAGGTTTGGGTAATGTGGTCAGCCATACAGATTTCTATGCATGAAGTTAATGCAAATGAAGATGGTAGGAAAGAAGTGGGGTAAGTTTGTAGGATATTCCCTCAAATGTCTAGTTTGTAAAGCTTTCTAGCATGTTCTTCTGCTACCTGTATCTATTGTTATAACAATGCTGGCAACTTACCTTTCTTCTTTTCTTCCTTCCTTCCTTCCTTCCTTCCTTCCTTCCTTCCTTCCTTCCTTCCTTCCTTCCTCTCTCTCTCTCTCTCTCTCTCTCTCTCTATCTATCTCTCTCTCTCTCTCTTTTCTTTTTTTCTTCCTTTCTTTTAATTTTAAATATACTTGTGAGCTTGTGTGTGTGTACATATACTCCTTCCTCACACACATGGTGACCATGTGGAGGTCAGAAGATCTGTGAGAATCGATAACTGAAATTCTCAAGACAATTCTGGGTGTTAAAATAATTGAGGTACTGGTGCAGAAGTAGAAAATAATTAGTCAGTGGGCCATGTCTGGGTCTGTGGTCATGCAGCCTCAGTGGTTGGTGTTAATATCCATAGCCCCTATTACCACTAGAGACCATGGGGACATCCCAGGTATGTGCAGCCACCTGGGACCACTTGGGTGTCCAGATTATGAGCAGAACTGGCACCTTCCCTCACTGGCCACAGAATCCCACCTCTCACCTGAAGCCTCATTCGGCCCTACACTTTCCCTAGACAGCACAGTAGTGGTGGGACTGTGGAGGAGTCAGTCCTGGGGGAAAGAGAGAGGGAGAGCTAGCCCTGTCATTCTTCTGATGTGAGGTGGAGTAGGTGCAGGAGGGGTGATTCCCCCATCCCCACATACCCCCCACTGCCTGCAGTAGTTGGGAGAGCTGGTCCCAAAGTTGTGACACCAAGAAAACTAGCCCTACCCCTCCCTGGCTGGGAGAAAGTGCCCTGTACCTTGTCTGGACAAGACACTGCAGCTTGCCTTAACATTGAGAGGCACTGGTGAGCCAGCCTCAAGGGTGTGAGATCAGGAGAGCTGACCCTGCCTTCTCCTGATGGTGGTGGTAGCATCTGGGTAGCCTAGCTGGAACAGTGTTGGAGAGTTCGCCCTGGTGGTGAGGATAAGAGAGAGCTGACTGGCTGACCAGCTCAGCTAATACCTGTGCCCAGATCCAGGGCTCTAAGGTGGCCCACCCCAAAATCTAAATTATCTGTGAACTGTTGGGTCATGTGAAAGAGTCAGTCCTGCTGTTTCAAAGCTGCAGGATCTCCATGATACAGGGCAACAACAGAATAAGTGGGAGGAGTCCCATTAAAGATCCAGTATTGATGATGTCACAGAAACCAGAGACCAAAAGCCATACCAATGACTCATTGCAATGAGCATTTGTAAGTGAAGATATGGGGAAAAAGGCATATATGAGGGACACACAGTGACATACCACAGCTTTCATGATGAGACATTTTCTGTGTTTTGCTTTGTTTTCTTTATTTTGTTTGTGTGGTTTTTATTTGGGAGAGAGGGTACAAGGGTGGAGGACAGGCACAAGGAAATGGGGAAACTAGTGGGACTGAGGTTTATGACATGAAACTCACAATCAAAAAAATGTTAAATGTGTATAATTAAATCATTTCTCCTTTCTTTCTCTTTTTCAAAACCTTCCCATATATTCTTCCTGGTTCTCTTTCAAATTCAAGACCGCTTTTTTCTATTACTTGCTGTATAAGTGGATGCATGTATGTCCACACATATTCCTAAGTACAATATACTCATTCTGTAAAATGCTATTGTATTATGATTTTAGGGCTGATTATTGGTATTAATCAGTTTGACTGCTTTCTTAAAATGTGAAACAACACTCTTTTCAAAAATCTGGTTGTGAAGCTTTCTGCTCTCTTGCTACATCCACGGTCTTAACACTCTTTTTGGTATTTAAGACATAATCTGAATTACAAGCCTCACTTCAAACCTTAGAATCATTTCTCTCTTATTTTATGACTTGTGTCCTGAGATGAAAGTCTTATTGAAATGGATGAGAAGACACTTCTTCTTCTCTTCCACCAGATTCCAAGCTTGGCAGTAGTTTTGGTTTTTGTCTTCCTGAAGGAGATGAATTCACAGCAGGATACAGGCAGAACAGACAGAACACCAAGGTACATTTTGATCAAGAAGTAATAAAAAATGAAGTACAGCCCCCCACACCCCCCCACCCCCCGAGTGCAAGATGAATAAAACTCAAGAGCAGCAGCGGGACTTGTCTCTAGTGTCTGGTCTACCACTTATCTTCTCTGTCTGTCTGAGTGATCTACTTCCTGGAAGACAAAGAGAATTTCATGGAATCTGTCCTTATTTACAAAATAGTCTGTTACAATTAAATACAAGCATATGTATAAAGATTTAACTGTCCAGGCAGTCAAGGAGGACAATGATATATTATACTTGGGTACCTGCTATTACTTGTTAATATCAGCTGTCTCACCCCCACATCCGACCCCTCGTCACCACAATGCCCTCTCTTTGCCATTATCTGGTCAGGTTGGTTATCTTATACCCAGCTGGAAGCCTTCTTACTTACTTTACTCAGTGTTCCTAACCTCCCTGTTTTGACCCTAACATTTGTTTTAACTGTTTGTAACATTATCATTATCTATGGTTGCCACCTCCTTACTCTAACAAGATCCTCCTAGATAAAGTAGCCATACATATTTGAATATGAAGTCACACACAGTTATTGCCAGAGAGTCACCGGGTGACAGTTCCTGCTTTGAGGGCAGACCTCACAAGCACAAGGTTCTCAGTGTACCAAGCAACATCAGTGTTGTAGCATGTTACTACGTTAACGCTTTCTCAATAGCAATCAGAAAAAGAGCAAACTGAACTTCAACTTATAGAACCAGCACACACCCTTTGCAAACATTGCTCTCTTCATAACAGCAGTCATCATCCCTGGGAACTTGCTAGAAATTCAGTATATGCATTTTAGAAGTCTCACTGGGATATTTGTTCACCTTTGAGGAGCTAAAAAAATGATACACTAAAAATTGATATCAAAGCTCTAACACATATTATTCCAGAATATTTCTATTTATACAAATCAGAGTAGAAAGTGGACTTCTCTGAAATGTATATGAAAAGTATTGAGTCATTTCCATCCTTCCACTTTAAAGCCCATAAATGGAGAAACCAAAGGAGCAATAGAAACTAAGACTGAAAGTCAATTATATCAATGATTTCTCGATCTCCCTAATATGTGTGTGAATGTGTAGGTCTCTGTGTGTATGTTTATGTGATGGATGTAAGAGTGATGTACATATGTACAGCGTAGGGAGGCCAGAAGACAATGTTTACAAGTTGGTTTTCCTCTTCTTGCATGGGTTGCAGGAATTGAATTCTAGTTAGCAGGCCTGAAGACGGGTCACTTTTACTTCTCTTTCTAGATCCCATATTTATTTTAACCTTTTTAGATATCTGTCTTACTCTGATGCCACTGTGCCATATTGGCATATAATTAGCAGTGACCACACTTTTAGAATCAATTCCCTATGCCCATGCCTCATACAAAATCCTGCACTTTCCACTGAACTTTTGTTTTGATAAAAATATAATTTATTTCTTTTTAAACATATAATGTTCATATAATGTTACTATGCATTAAACATGTTTCCAAATTTGCATCATCTCATTTTTCCCTTTTTATTAAAAACAGAAAATTTTCTCATATAATATATCTTGATGATTAAATGATTAGAAATCAATGTTAGTGGAGAGGTTGGAATATTGTCCAATCTAATTTCAATTTATGTTGGTCTGCCTTCATCTCACTATTAACCATGCTTTGCTCACCCCTGTATCTAAACTAACATCTATGTGGCTGAAACATAAAACCTTTTGTGATGATGTCATTTAACAGAACACTAGCTTCCACCATTCAAAGGGAAAGAATGGTATCTGGTGGCATCTGAGGTCTATGGCAGAATGCCTTCTACTTTGCTTTCATCCAACTATGCTTCAATCAACATATTTTTACAGTGTTTAACTTATGACCTCTCCATTCTGTCATTTTAAAAACATCAAACTGTTATCATGTTGAAACCCTGATTTTGAGGTTGACTTGAATTTGTATGTCTGGGCCATGGTCATTCATATCTGACATCAGAATAAGCTAGGCCTTATCCTCATTGTTACTTACTGAGTTGTGGATCTTTTTTGTGTGTCAACAAGTCTATCTATGGGAATCTAAGACCCACACAGCCACAAGAAGGTAGTATGACATTAAGTATTTGCCCCTGCAGTGTTCTTTTACCCTGAGAATTCTTCAGAGTTCCTTAATACCTAGTCACTGATCTTTAGCATGAAGTCAAGAGCATTGTATACTGAAATAGTGGCAAGTACCATGTTATCTGCAAGTGGAGAGCAGAAGCAGAAAACAATATACTTCAGAGTTTAAATATACACCTGCTCTATTCCTATAGTTAATTTGTTTTGATTTTTTCTTCAAGTTTTATGTTTCATATCTATTAGCACCATACTCTACCACTGACCTTTAGGGCCAGCCATGACCCACACTCAGCTTCTCACACTGGGGGAGTTACATCCTAATTGAAAGCATATACTTCTAAGTACAGTACCTGACAGACAAGTGTTTTTTTTTTTTTTTTTTTTTTGTTTTTTTTTTTTTTAATAAAGTAGTTTTGAATTGGAAAAATGTCTCTGAAACATAACTTAAAGCTGGGAACCTGCACATGTACTGCACTTACAGGTTTTATCTTGAATTCTGATAATATTTTGCTAGACAGAGTGAGAGTCCAAGAGTACATGGATCCTATGAGCTAGCAAATGTCACTCTTCCTTATAAAAGGTGAAGTATTCATAAACTTTATGTATATTCAGTATTCAGAAGTAAAATATTTATCACTCCATTATGCAAACAAAATATAATTCTTAATATGATGTTATCAGAAAAAAACTGAGAAGCACTTTATTATCAAAAACTGCAGGACGTCCAAAAATTAAGAAAAATGTCTTTTAAGTGCAGCTAATATGAAATGCAAGAATAATATTAAAGTCGTCAATTGCCAGAACCAAGTGAAAAGAAGTTCATAAAAATTTGCATCAGCAATAAAGGGAGCCTGGCCTAGCATGCACAAAATCCATTGTTGGATTTTCATTATAGCCCACCGGTGCCGGGGAGTGGTGGCACACTCTAATCCCAGTGCTTGGGAGGCAGAGGCAAGCTGATTTCTGAGTTTGAGGCCAGCCTGGTCTACAGAGTGAGTTCCAGGATAGCTAGGGCTATACAGAGAAACCCAGTCTCAAAAGAAAAATCATCTTTTGTAGTACAAGGAGAATATTACAAAATGCCACAACTAGTCAAATTGCAGAAAACAACAGGTTATCGGGTACTTAACCTCAACTGATACATCTAAAGCACAGTTTCTGCATCCAAGGCTCAGGGAACATTCCAGAAAAGAGGCCAGAATGGTTATTAGAGCCAGAGAACCAGGGAATCTGGTTTTCTTAGCTATGGCAAGGAAGCTACATTCATAAAATCCCAACAGTATGTCTGACTGAAAAAGAACTAACATCCCAATACAGATGAGGGAAATCTCAAGGGACCCCACTGCTGATTGAATAGTGACTAGCAATTAACAACCTGCTGAGAAAGGGATAATTAGTCTTCACCAGGGATGAGATCCTTGACTGACTATTCAGTAGTGAGTGATCAGTCCTATAATCATATATGTACAGGTAATACTACTGAGACTTAGCAGGTTATTCATTTACATGTACATGTAACAACAATTGTTTTGAAAAGGAGAAGGCTATAAATTTACAGGGAGGAAGCACTGGATATGTGAGGGGTAGAAGAAAGGAAAGGAGAGAGATATGTAATTATATTTTAATTAAATAAAAAATTAAAAAAAAAAACCCTCTAGAATGAAAGAAATTTGGAACATGCAGCACTGATAAATTCACCATGTCCCTAACAAAATATTAATTTAATGTTGCTCATTCTCTTATTTTGGCAATAATTTTGTTTCAGGGTAGACAGTATTATAAGCCATACAATCATATTCATGTGGATTACTTGTAAAGAATAAAGAAATACATTGAACCTTCTTATCCAAAGGTAAATCTCATAACACTAAGGGGAAGAAATTTTTACACAAATTTAATAGAATGTATTGATCTCTCAAAGTTCCATGCTGCATTAAGATGTAGCTTTTTCCACGGCTCTAGACATATAAACAATTGTGCTGATTTGATGTGCACAATAGCTAGTTTACACTGGCAGTTGGATCTTTGAATTAAAAAAAAAAAAAAACTACATGGATTTCATGACGTTTGACTTGTAAAGTTTTTCTTGGAATTATCCAGAGATACACAATTGCAATGGTATGTCCCCTCAATTCAGTTGCCCTCATTAACAGGCCAATTAAGGAAGAAGCAAGAAGTTCAGGTGTGTTTCTGTTGAAATGAGTTGTCATTGTTCATTCTTAATGCAACTCATGTTACTCAGCTTCTGCCTCAGGGAAGCTATAGTGAATAGTGAGAACAATGGTGGCCTATGATTTCTAGAAAATAAAGTTATTTTTAAAAAAAACAAAAAACAAAAAACATGGAGCTTAAATGGCTGTTTAAACCACAGACTGGTCAGTACTGTGGAATACTATTCCAGGAAACGAACATCTAAAAGCATTAGAAAGGAAATTGACAACAGGCCAAAGTACACTTACTACCAATGTCCCACTTGGTAAACAAATGACTTGTACTGGAGTAATTCAATGGAGCAAAAGTGATAAAAGATTGCTGCCCACCAAAGCCCACTTAAGACGTAGGTGAAAGCTCACACAAGATTTCAGTTAAATCAATGGATTTGAGAGTGTCCAGTCCAGGAAGTCCAGATGCTCTCTGTTTCTTCCAAGGAAGTTTGGTTGAAGTTTTAATTACTTTACTATTGCGATGAAGAAACATTATAACCAAGACCGCTTATAAAAGAAATAGTTAATTGTTGGTTTGCTCATAGTTTCAGAAATGTAAGACTATGACCATTATGATGAGACTCACTGCATCAGACAGATATACATGATGCTGAAACAATAGCTGAAAGCTTAAATGTTAAGCCAATAAGCGTGAGGCTTAGAGAGAAATAACTAGGGATGGCCTGGGATTTTGAAACCTCACAATGACACACCTCCTCCAATAAAACCGAATCCCCTTATCTTTCCTAAATAGTTCTATGAACTGTGGAACAAGCACTCAAATATATGAGGCTATGGGGACCACTTTCATTTGAAACCACTAAAATTGATCTCTTCTTTTTCCAGGCAGCTCAGCTCCTTTGAGAGGGTCTCTCAGCAGTCCTTACTGCTAATATGAATGGGAAGGGAAAAGCCTAAAATAATCTGGTCAGTTTCAAGTACTTCTTAAAGGTATTTAGTGTTGTTTACCTTGTAGGATTAATGAGTTTCCATGAAGTATGGATGCTTCACTGTCCCGTAGGCTAGTAGTTCTCAACTAATTGCTTACAACCTCTTGGGGGAGGGGGGATGTTGAAAGACACTTTCACAGGGGTCACCTAAGACCATCAGAAATATGAATGATTATATTATAACTTATAATAGTAGCAAAATTACAGATATGATGTAGCAGCATAAATAATCTTATGGTTGGGGGTCACTACAACATGAGGTACTATATTAAAGGGTCCCAGCATTAGGAAAGTGGACAATCACTGCTTTAGATGGTCCTGTTGTTTCATCTCCTATGTAACACCCTGTATCTTAATGAAACTCCATTCAAGGTAAACTGCTTTATCTTATAGTACATTGCCACACAACAGGTATATCCTAATGATGTCTTTAACAAGAACTATAAAATTCAAAGGAAGATGAAACCAAATATTATACCTGGACTAAGTCATGCCATGACCTTAACACCTAAATAATATCTGTGTTGATAATCCACATCAGTAATACTGCCTTGCTTATCAGCATTTTAAATTAATTGTGTGCTTAACATTCTATTTTAAGACACTATTAATTATTATTATTAGTGGCAGTAATAGTATTGCGTCTGAGAACTGAACCCAGGGCTCTGAGCATGGTAAGCAAGTTCTACTACTGAGGTGCATCCCTTGCCACCCTTTTGGTTTTTATTTTGACACAGTGCTCTCACTACATTGCTTAAACTATCCTCAGACTCACTCTGTAGCCCAAGCTGTCCTTCACCTTGTGATCTTCCTGCATTAGCTTCTACAGTTGCTGGAGTAATGGTCTATGCTACTATGACTGGTTAGGATATTTTACATTTCCTAAAGTGCATTAAAATACAAGTTTTACATTTGGTTTAAGAGACTTCTGGGCTCAGGAAAATGCTACATTTTGTAGTCTTCCTTTCTGTTGTAGCTTCCAATTTGTTTCATTATTAGATAAATAACTATGACTAACTAAAAACTTTTTCATTTCAATGTGTCTCAGAAGAATTTCCAAGTCACATTTGTCTAGTACTTAACTAATACAATATTCAATGAATAATGTATCAAGGAAAGATTGTTAAACAATGTGGAAATGATCTCATGTAACTAAAAAATGCTTCCAGTTGAATAATGCAAAAGCAAAGAAGAAAAGACAGGGAAAAAAAGGTAATAAAAACAAAATAAGTACAAAAGTAATAAAAAATAAGTACAAAGATTGATCAGCTTCTATATATTATAACACATATTCTACAAATATTCTACAAAATAATATTTTATTATTTAGGTGTTAAGGAAATATAAAACTTTAATAACTCTTTAAAAGCATTTGTTATCTGGATTCAAGGTACATTTTTAAAACTGAGACCCTGCTTTTTTTTCAACATCTCTGTGGGTAAAAACATTTCACATAGACACCCAAGACATACACACACACACACACACACACACACACACACACACACACACACACACACAGAGAGAGAGAGAGAGAGAGAGAGAGAGAGAGAGAGAGAGAGAGAGAGACCTTGAGTATTTTATAACTTTGTTCTTCTGAGTAGGTTTGTTTACATTTGACTCAGAGTAGGCAAGAATTCAATATTTACATAACAATTGACCTGTGAAAGTCAACAGAGAACAGATAGCCCCTGTCCTTGTAAACTGTTCATCTGTGAATTCCAATGGAAGCTGGATACTTTTATTAAATATTCAAATCTCTTCTGATAGCTTCTGACAGATGGGAAGTTTTTAATTAAGATGTATATGCGTCTTTATGCCAAACAAGGAATTTAGCACCCCACTGTTTTAAATTTATTGCATTTAAATTCCTACAAACATTTTCCACCATTAATAGTGCTCACCTAATGATGCATAAACCACAGAGCTTCTGAAAGTGTAGGAATACTTTCAGGAACGCAGACAGAGCCTCCCCCACTCCCACACACACACAACTGGGTGAGAACCACAGGATTGAGCTGAGTGAAACATAGGTTATGTCTTAGGTTAGGTCTTTTCATGGTATTCCAGATTTTCTGTTTTTTGTGTGTGTGTGTGTGAGAGAGGAATTTCCTAGATTTAACATTTTCTTTGATTGATGTATCAATTTACCCTCTTTCTTCCATCTCCTGTATTCTGTTGGTGATGCTGGCATCTTTTGTACCTGTTCTCTTTCCTAGGTTTTCCATCTCCAAGATTTTTTCAGATTGTGTTTTCTTTATTTCTTCTCATTCTTTATTCCTCGACTTCAGGTCTTGCACAGTCCTGAATCTCTTTGAGGCATTTATTCATTTCCTATTTAAAGACCTCTAGTTATAGTTCTTTAAGGAATTTTTTCATTTCCTCTTTAAAGGCCTCTATAATCTTTATAAGATTGGATTTAAGGTCATTTTCTTGTGTTTTGGTTGAGTTAGGATATTCAGGGCTTGCGTTTAGGGTAGCTGTGCTCTAATGGTGTCCTATTGCTCTGGCTTGTGTTGTGTTCTTTTGAGGGCCTTTAGCCAATCTGGATAGTTTTGGTCTCTGGATGTTCTTGTTGTAGTAGCTATTGGGGGGGGGGGGGTGAAGCTTGATGGTCCTGGTGTGGCAGGCCTCTGATGAGTATCCTTGGGCTGCCCAAATGGGTTCCAGATCTGCAGGTTTATATGGTTCAGGAACTGCAGGTCTGATGGGCAGAGAGGTGATAGGAAAATGGAGGTTCTCCTGGGCTAGCAGGCTGCTCAGGATAGTTTTTCTGGGCCCAGTGGACTTAAGAAGCAGGGGAGATGGGTGGGGGAAGGGAAGCTAACTTGTATGGTTCAGGGTCCACAAGTCTGATGAAGATGGGAGGAGAGGTGGTAGAAGAATGGAGGTCTCCCTGGGAGAGCAGGCTGCTTAGGGCAGCTTGGCTTAGCCTTATTTTCTTTTTTAAAGTCAATTCATGTCTGATGTTCTTTTGAGAACACCTAAAGGACCAATGTGTGTAAAGTTTTGCTTCAATTTCTTGTTCTTTAAGCACTAATAACAAATAACCATATTAAAAGAAACTTCAGAATAAGTATTTTTTTTCAGGTCATGTAGGTATTATATTAAGCTACAAATTCAAATGAAAACCAGTGCAATTGTGAATAATTGCATTGGAAAGAGAAGACAAATAATTTTATGTTGCCTTCCTATTGGGTTTTGAACATGCTTTGGTTTTTTCTCTGAAGGTGGATCATTTATGTATCCTCTTCTCTTCTTTGAACATACACAGGATGTTGTCTCTGATACTCTGCAAATACAAAGTAGAAAAATATTCTATCACTTTAAATATAAATCAAGTTGTTAAACCACTCAAATACGGATATCAAAAGATCATAATGATAGTGTGAGGCAGAATTGGCAAATACCTATTATCACTTCATATGTGATGGTGGAAATTTAATAATTGAGAGCAGGGTATGCTTTGAAGTATGTTATTGGCACTCTGCCGGAGGAACAAAATAACTGTTTGGCTTCTATTCAAATAGTGAAGAATGATAAGAGAGATGAAGGGATGTTGTCCTATATTACCTATTGATCATTTACCATGAGAACTAGTGTCTGCCTTCAACTTTTTTGATTGTAGTCTGGCTCTGAAATATTATTTCTCTGATAGTAAAGATCTTTCTCCATTCGATGTCCACTTTGCCTAATCTAATACATTATGAGGTTCTAATAATAGTAACTGCTAAAATTCAATGACAACAATAAGTTGAGTCACTCTTTTTTTTCTTTTAGAATATAATTATCTAAATAATAACATTCTCATTATACTGGTTAGCTCAGTGTAAACAGGGATTTGTGGATTCATAACAAAGTTATATACAATCCTGTCATATGAAAACAAAACAGGGTATTTACTCACTCACTGCACTCTCAGATTATTGTGTTTCTAAATAATGAACAGTTTAAAATTTTAAAAGTAGAAATAATTAGATATCCCAGGTTATCTATAACTCTAATAGACATGATCTCAGGAATTGAAGTTCTAGTTCTACATATGAGCCTATTGGAGTTGGGCTGGAGGATGGCTTAGCCATTAAAGGCTACGCTCACAACCTAACAAACAATAGACTGCTAGAACCAAAGTCTCCAGATTTTCAGGAAACTCTAGACTCACTGGAGTGAAATCCCTGCCTTGTAGTGACCTCTGGGGATATTGTAGCCAGAGACCTGGTCATTTCTTGTCTTGGTGGAGCCTGAACATGACGCATGTGATGTTCTCTGGTCTTGCTGAGCCAGATCCATATTTATAGCCAGACCCGTATCCATGTCCAGAGTCAGAGCCAGAGTCCTCCTATTACTTTTTTACCTTTTCAGTTCTGAGGATCCTCAGCATAAGAGCATAGAGTATTCTTTTCAACACTGGCGACTTGTTTTGAAGTAAGAGGAAATGGTAGATACGCTAAATAAGTACCAGGAAAAGCAGAAAAATGAGGAAAAAAGAATGTGAGCTGTTAAAACTTATTTTTGTCTGCCATCTAAGTGCAACACCAAACAAAAGACACCGCTTTTCTCTTGTTAAGAAGGAAGAGTATGGATTCTTACCTAAAACAATACATTTTTTTTAATAAAACTCTCTTTATCTAAGTTAACATATGAGTTTATAGACTAACATAGTTTGAAAGCTTTGGAAAGCTATAAAGAGGTGATTTTTTAAAATAAGTCTTTATAATGATCTAGCAATAAATAGTAAGTACTATTTGATTTCCACTGGATATCTTTCTGTATGTTTGAGGAGTAAATAGTTAGAAAAATGCCAATGCCATTCTCATTATAAGCTATATTTTAACTACTTAAGAACAGGTTGAATGAAGTATTTATGGGAAAAATAATATATCTGTATTTCTTATAAGTTATCCCAGAAAAACAAAAAGGTGAAAGGGATTGATGCTATTAACATGAAAAAGTATCAAGGACAACCCTCTACAAGCACTCCACTAGCACTGCTACCACATTGGCTGAGATCCAGCCATTCCTGCTATTTCATCTTCACTCCTCTGTGACTACCGGCTGACCAGCAGAACTGTTCTCTACCACGAATCCCACAAATATCACCCTTAACTAGGAGGACCAGGGACTAGCCACCATACCTTGATGAGACTAAAAAATACCACAGCTGTCACACCTGACTTGAACCTAAAGTGGGTATGTTCGTTGTCAGATTTACTATTGCTATTGTGAAACACATGAACAAAAGCAAGTTGGAGAGGAAAGGGTTTATTTGTCTTTTGATCCCACATCACTGTTCATCATCCAAGGAAACCAGGTCAGGAAGACAAAAATGACAGGAATCTGGAGGCTGGAGCTGATCCAGAAGCCATGAAGGGGTGCTGTTTACTACCTTGTTCCTCAAGGCTTCCTCAACTTGCATTTTTGTATCACCCAGGACCACAATCCCAGGGTTGGTATCATCCACACTGGGCAGGGTCCTCCCATATCAATCATTAATTATGGAAAATGCCCTACATGGTTTTCTATGACCCTATCTTATATAGGTATTTTCTCAGTTGAGGTTCCCTCCTCTCTGATGACTCAAGCTTGTGCCAAGTTGACATAAAACTAGCCAGTGCTATATACAAGAGCAAACAAACAAACAAAAAAAAGCAACATCCCCTGAGCAAAGTTGAAACCAGGCATCTACACCAACTTCAAACATCATAACTGTAGATACCTAGACCCCAGTGAAAAAACACTAACATGAACAACCAAGATGGTATGTCAGCAACCATATTATGATAAGCCTGAGAGAAGTGATATAGCTGAAACACATGAACCCCGATGAAGGCCATGAAAACAGAGTTGAATGTAATAAAGAAAGCAAGTCAAGAGATGAAAGTAGATATTTTGAGACAGAATCTACACCACTGCCCTGGAACTTGCTATATAGACTAAGTTGGCCTCAATCTTTCAGAAATCTGCCTACTTCTGCCTCCTGAGTGCTAGGATTAAAGGAATGTACCATCACACCCAGTGAAATTAGACTTTAACAGAATAGAATCATTAAAGAAAAGCTAAATCAAAATAAAGCTAGAAATGACAAACTTAGGAACTCAAAAAAAAAAAAAAAAAGCTAAGAGGTAAATCTTAATAACAGATTAAAAGACATGGAAGAGAGAATCTGGAAGACAAGATAATAAGAAATTAATAGCTCAATGTAAGAAAATGTTAAATTAAAAAAAAATCCAGATACAAAATATCTGTGACACTATGAAAACAATAAATATACAAAAATATTGGAATAGAGAATGAGAAATAAACTCAGGTTAAAGGCACAGAATATAAATTTTACACAATGGTAGAAGAAAATTTCCCCAATCTAGAGAAAGTTGTAGAGGAGTTTTACTCCAGCAACATGGTTACTACTATTGTAATATAGACATTACATATCTTTAGTCTCAAACAATAACATCTAATTGGGGGACAGACAAATTGATAAATCAGAGAAAGCTTTGACAACATAGGATATGCCCAACTTTCATGAGAACAGCACAGCAATGATAGGTTAGTTATGAGAACACAGGAAAAATGAGTTATTTATGAGAACACAAGACACGGGTGTTGAGTTGACTTGAAGTCAGATTAGTCAGTTTGTTGCAGGTCAGTTGAGTTCAGGAAATGCAGTGGAGTCAGTAGAGTTCAGTGGAATCTGATGCAGTTCAGAGTTAAGTGAATTGGAAGTTAGTGGAGCTAAGTTTGTTCATGTTCAATTCAGTTCATGCACAGAAGTCAGTTTTACTGTATTTTACAACAGGTGTCAGAGAGAATAAGACTCAGGTGAAGACAGAATGAATCAGAGAATGAGAAGAAGCCAGAAGATCAGAACAGATTTCTAAAGTTAGTTTGAAACCAAGAAGAACAGTTCAGTCAAGCTGGGAGACACCAGATTGAATCACTCAGTATAGAGAGGGTTTAAGCCAGAACAGTTGAGTTGAACCTGCCAGCCAATGTCAGAAAGAGGTGGAAAGGGCGAGCTTATTCATGAGTAAGCCTCTGAGATGACAAATACCTCAGGCAAATAAAAGTCATTTTCCCATCAAGACAAAGAGGCAAAGAGAATACACCATATGAAGGACTAAACAACAACAACAATAAAAACAAAACAAAACAACCCAAAACTCCTCATGACATCTAGTAATCAAAAAACTAAATGTACAGAACAAAGAAAGGATATTAAAACAGTACAATAACACCTGACTTTGGTGGAGACTCAGAAAGCTAGAAGGGTCTTGTTGAATGTTCTACCAGCTCTGAGAAACCATAGATGCCAGCTCAGACTACTATACACCATGGTTATCAATCACAATTAATGGAGAAAGAAAAACATTACACAATAAAAGTCAACTTAATCAGTTTCTAGCCAAGAATACAGTTCCACAAAAGGCACTATAAGGAAAACTTCAGTTTGAAAAGAAGGTTAATAACAAACAAGACAGCATGAAGAATATATATCAGATAGTCACTCAAAAGAGGAAGAAAGTCAAAGGTGAATGGTAAGTTCCTATTTCTGAAGACACATTGCAATTTCAAAATAGAGCCTAGAGGCTTGCAAACTGTATCTGATCTGAAAGCCACTAGCTTTGATGGAAGAAGCTTCCAAAGAAGGGAGACAACAGACAGTCATACTCAGTTATAATTGGTGTTATAACCCTGAGGTTGCAACCTGACAGCAACCAACAGCTCTCCAATTGGACTTAAGACATGGTCAACAGAAGGTAAATCTATTTCAAGAAACCTAGTGTCTTAATTAGGGTTTCTATTGCTGTGAAAAGACACTATGATCATGTCAACCCTTAAAAGGAAAAACACTTAATTGGGGACTGGCTTACAGTTCAGAGGTTTAGTTCATTGTCATTATAGCTGGAAGCATGACTGCATGCAGGCAGACATCGTGCTGGAAAATTAGCTGAGAGTTCTATGTATACAGCAGAAGGCAGCAGGAAGAGTCACACTGGGCCTGACTTGAGCATTTGAAACCTCAAACACCACACTTCCAGTGACACACTACCTCCCCAAATGCCACACCTCCTAATAGTGCCACTTCCTTTCAGCCTATAGGAGCCATTTTCATTCAAATCTCCATACCTAGTGAACTTTCCAGGGCTAGTAAAGTCATGGATCTTAGAAAGGAACCTGTAAACTATTACTAAACCAGTGCCATTCCAAACTGCATTTTAAATATTTGAACCCATAGTTAAGTTCAGTCTTTAGATGTCATTGAATCAAAGTCTCTTTATAGAATTTATAGAAAATTCTCTCGTTATAGAAAACTGCAACTTATCAAACCGTGGAGAAATAATGTGCAGAAAAACCTGACAGATTTCTGGATTTGCTATCAGGGTTACTTCTTCCAACAAACTCAACTGGACTCTTTATACTTTTAAATGGAATTCTTCAAGTTTTAATTGGATTACCCCAAGGATATGAAAGATCAGACCTAGTAACTCCTGACACCATCAATATAAAATACAAAGAGTTTCAATGATTTCTTTTGTACTTTGCAAGAATACTGTAATTATGGCATCTCATTGAATTCCAGCAAGCCATGTGTCTCAGGAAAATGTCCTACTTGAACCAATTCTGAAAGTTAAAATTCTTTATTGTGGGCTTAAACTAAACTGTGCTAGATATTTTTTGCTGTATGGGTATTTGGGTCAGTTCTATTTCACGGCCTCTAGGTACTGTCTATGAAGTGAATGGTGTGAAGAAAGGTTTGATTTTTGTTTCTTCTTTCAGAGGAAAATAGATTCTTTTTCCATACAATACATGCCGACTATAGTTTCCCCTTACTCCATATCTCCCAGCACTCCTTACACCCCTACATGTTCTCTCTCCCCAACATCCACTCTCCAGTCATCTCTCTTCAAAAAAGAAAGAAGCCTCTAAGAGACAATAAAACAACATCCAATAAGACAAGGCAAATGCTCTAAGACCGAGGCTAGGAAAGGCAAGCCAACAGGAAGAAAGGAGTGACAAGAACAGGCAAATGAGACAAAGACATACTGGCTCCCACAGTTAGGAATCCCCCAAAACACCAAACTAACAGCTAAAACATATTCACAGAGGACCTGGCCTAGAACCCTGTAGGCCCCAGGCTTGACACTTCAGTCATTGTGAGCCCATATGTCCCCTGTTTAGTTGACCCAGTGGGCTTTGCTCTTCTGCTGTTCTCCATCCACTTTGATGCCTACAATCTTTCTGCTCCCTTTTCCATGAGCTTCCCTAAGCTCTGAGGGGAGGGAACTATGGAGACATCCAATTTAGACTCTTTCTCTGAATAATGTCTTGCTATGGGTCTCTGCAAACCCTCTCATCTACTGCCAGAGGAAACTTTTTGAATAACAACTAGACAAGGCACCAATCTATGAATATAGAAAATATCACTAGGAATCATTTCATTATTACTATTTTCTTTTTTTATATTTCTTTCTTTTTCTCTTTTTTTAATTTTCTTTTCTTTCTTTTTATTTATTTATTTACTTTTTTTTGATCAGTCATGTTTTGTTCTACCCTAGGCCTCTGACCTATGCAATTGCTGGTTTCTGGCCATCCAAGCAGTGTTGGGCATGGGCTCCCAGTTAAGTCAGACATTACTTGACTACTCCTACAAGTTCTGCCCCATTACTATCCCAACACATCTTGTAAGCAAGACAGATTATAGGTCAAAGGTTTTGTGGCTGAGCTGGTGTCTACATTTCTGTTTCAGTAGCCTGCAGAGTAGAGCCTTCTGCACCAAAGCACCTAGAACATAGGGGTAAAGGCTTCATACAAGAACCAGCACCACATTTCTACATTCAATGAGATGTGTAGATGCAGTCCTTAACAATGAGTTCTCATTGTCAGTTTTTAGAGAGTGATCCTCTGTCCTAACATCAGCCTAGAT
Organism: Arvicanthis niloticus; assembly: GCF_011762505.2. Taxonomy (NCBI): domain Eukaryota; kingdom Metazoa; phylum Chordata; class Mammalia; order Rodentia; family Muridae; genus Arvicanthis; species Arvicanthis niloticus. The sequence continues at coordinate 74,882,324 of NC_047662.1, forward strand.
TGTTTGGAGATCTGCATAGGACCCCTCAACTAACAGCTTTACTGAATGCACGCCATCCATAGCTACAGGACGTGGCCATATCCTCCATTACTAGGAGTCCTCACTAGAGTCATCCTCATAGATTTCAGGAAGTTTCCATTGAGCTAGGTTTCCACACTGCTCTCCAAATGCTTCCATTTCTAGCCATCGCTGCCCATACTCTCTCCCTCCACCCCATCCCACAACTGACCTCTCCCACTCCTATTCTCAGTCTATTCTATTTCCTCTTCCCTCAGAGATCCATGTGTGCTACCTAGAACCCTTTATGTTACCTAACCTCTCCAGGTCCTTGAACTATAGCACAGTTATCATTTACTTAAGGGCTAATATCCACTTATAAACGAATGCATAGCTTATTTGTAAGACAGGTTCTTAGAGAAAGGGCAGGACCTTTCTGAATTCACAGCAAGCCATCAACGTAACTGTAGTGAGAATTTTAATTTCTCTAAAAACCCAGTTATGTCACATGAATGTTTTTGTTTTAATTCCAGATATGTGGCTTCTTTAGATTGTCCACATAAGCTAACTATAGTTTGTTTTGTGTTCTCACAGGGGCATGATTTCACCAACTGAAAATAGTTTACATTTGGAATTCTAGGGACTTTTGAGAAAGTGTAAAAATGCCAGAAACCTGAGAGACTGTGGCAGCTGCTGTACCCCCTGTTCCTCCTGCCCTGCTGTTGCTGGTTCCTGATATTGCTTTTGCTGTTTGTTGTGTTGTAGTTTGCTGGTTGTTTTTGCTGTTTTGTGGATTGCTGGTTGGAGATATACTAATAACAAAGATCGAACTTGCAGCAAGGAACCCAACACCCTGATTCAGCAAGTAGCCTTAAAGATCTATGCCCCCTTTCCCCTCTAATCTTTTTCTCCTACCTAGGCTAAATTAGATGTCACTATCACTTCCCTCCCCTCAGAGCTTGGGGGATCCAATAGAAGAGGGGGCAGAAAGATTGTTGGCATTAGAATGGATGGAGAATACCAGTAGAGGAGGGCACACTGAGTCAAATAAGCAAGGTGAATATAGGCTCACAATAACTGAAGTGTCAAGCCTGGGGCATACAGGGTTCTAGACCAGGTACTCTGAATATGTTGTAGTTGTTAGTTTGGTATTTGGGGTATTCTAAACTGTGGGAGCCAGTATATCTTTGTCTCATTTGCCTGTTCTTGTCACTCCTCTACTCCTGTTGGGTGAGTTTGTCTAGCCTCGGTCTTAGAGCATTTGCCTTGCCTTATTGGATGTTGTTTTATTGTTGTCTCTTGAAGGCTTGCTCTTTTTTGAAGAGAGATGACTGGAGAGTGGATGTTGGGGAGGGTGGAAGTGTGAGGAAAGCTGGGAGGGATAGGATGGAGACATACAGTTTACAGCTGAGTATTCCTATCTCTCTCTCTCTCTCTCTCTCTCTCTCTCTCGTCTGGCTGTGGGTCTCTGTATTACATTTTCCTGTTTGCTTCAGGAAGAAGCCTGCACTGATCTATGAGTGGAACACTTCATCCTTTAGGAGTCATTGTATTGTTCTGGTTTTGGTTGGTTTGATTTAGAACAGTAGTATTTGGTTTTATCTTAGGTTCCCGAGCTAAGTGTCAGGTTACTGGTCACAAATGCTGTGTCAAATATGAGTTCTACCTTGTAGACTGAGACTTACATCACATCAGATACCGAATAATTACTCCATTTGTGCCACCATTGCTTTAGCATATCTTGCAGGCAGGACATCATTGTGGATCCAAGAGCTTGTGTCTGGGTTGCTGTTTTTGTTCCTTTTTTGGTAACGTACACAGTAACTTCCTGTACAAAAGACACTAGAACCCAGAGCAGAAGGCTCTATGTAGCCACCAGCTTTACTCCTCCATGTTCAGAATTGTGTAGGTATTGTCTTCAGCAATGGGACATTGTTGTCAGTTTGTGGAGAACAATATATACTCATGGCAACAGCATTTGGGAATATTTGGGAATTCCTATGGGATCTCTTGGCCAACAACTCAATAAAATATTACCAAATCAATGGGTGTCAAGAGATGTCCAGTAGGTCTTGTCTCCTCCATTACTTGGTGATTTCATTTAGAGGACCTTCATATATAAAAATATTTTAGGAAGCTTTTACTGTATTAGGTTTCCATATATCCTTTAGATGGCCCTTAATTTAAGCTGTCTCTCTCCATATTTCCTCCTTCATTCCTATCTCTCCTCTTCTTCCCCATATGATCCTCTCATTACAGCCATATCCATTCATCTATAGATGTTTTATTTCTTCATCTATTTCTTCTCTCTAGTCCCATACTCTCTACTGAACACCTGTAGTTCTATAGGTTGTAGGTTGGTTATCACTCACTTAACAGTTAATATCCACATTATAAGCATATATATATATATATATATATATATATATATATATATATATATATAATTTTTCTTCCTGGGTCTGAGATATCCTATTCAGAATGATTTTGTCTAATTACATCCATTTGCCTGTAAATTTCTTGATTTTATTTATTTATTTTTAAGGGCTGAATAATATTCCATTGTGAAAATGTATCACATTCTGACAAGAATGCCTTCCTTACCCATCATGGAATATGCATTATCAAAAGCAATGCACTTCTGTCTGATTTTTTACATTTTTAATTTCCATATTTCCCTCACTTTGTTTTCTTTTTTTCTTTTATTGATTCTTTTTCTACTTTTAGGTCTTGAGTTATTTTCTTCCATAGTTTGTAACATTATTGACTTAAGGAATTCATTTCCTTTTTAAAGACTGCTATCATATTCATAAGGATTATTTTCCAGTCTTTTTCTTGAGCTTCAGCTATGTTGGGATATTTAGGGATTACTGTAGTAGGGATGCTGAGCTCTAGCAACAGATTGTCCTGAGACATGTCCAGAGACATATTATCCTGGTTTTGATTTTTTTTATATGCTGGCCTCTAGGTATCTGAGTTGAAAAAATTATAATTCTAGGAGGTGCTATGTAGTTTTGTATTTGTTGGGTGGGTATTTTTTACTTGATTTCTGTTGCTCTCTATTGTTTTTAGTAGAATGTAGTGACTGTGTATTATCTAGTAGGAAATCTTCTGGGATCATAACAGGCATGGCTACTGAGAGTTACAAGTAAAAAGTGATTCTATATTTAGGGAGCTGAAACAGGAATAGAGATGAATAAGGAAGGAGGACCCGAAGAGTCCACAGGAAAGAGGAGAATAGAGTGTTTCACCAGGATCTGCTTATTCCTGTGGGAATGGGGGCACAGAGTGATAAGTAGCACAGCAGGCTGGGGAAGGGGACTGTGGGACTGGACTTGGAGGAAAGGAGGAAGAAGTGAAGATCTACAGTTACCCTACCTGCTTCTGTGATGGAGTGGTCTGCTGGTTCCTGGTTATTGATGCTGTGATAAAACAATGAGCATAACAGAGAAGTATTTGTGTGATACACTAGAGATTGGCCGAGTGTGTCTGAGAGATATAGGCCTCAGTAGGTATTCTGCTACAAGGCTGGGGATTGGTTTTGGAAAAGCAGAAGGAAGGAGTGGTGAAGATCTGCATTTAGCTTACCTGGTTCCTTAGCTGAAGTGCCCTGTTTTTCTTCTGTCTTCCCCTGACCCCCCCCCCCCAACCTTTCCCACTGAGGCCAGACAAGGCAGCCAAATTACTGGAATGGGATCTAGAGGCAGGCAGCAGATTCAGAGTTAGCCCCTGCTCCAGTTGTTGAGGACCCACATGAAGACCAGCTACACATCTGCTACATATGTGCAGGGGAGGGAAGGGGCTTAGGTTCAGCTCATGCTGGTTCTTTGGTTGGTAATTAAGTTTCTGAGACCCCCAATGGTCCAGATTAGTTGAATCTGTTGGTTTTCCTGTGGAGTCCCTATCCTCTTTGGGTTCCTCAGTTGTTCTCCTAACTCTTCCACAAGACTCCCCCAGCTCCATCTAATGTTTGGCTGTGGGTCTTTGCATCTGTTTCCATGGCTGCTCGACAGGATCCTAGCATAACTGTTCTCTGAGAGGCTCCACCCAGACCCTATTTCTTTTTCCATCAGAATCAGGCATCAGATCTTAAATTGAAAGGGTGACAAAAATCCCAGTATGAAGGAGGAGATAACAAAATGCCCCCTTAACTGAGGCGCTACTGGCAATTGCTCACTGCTGAAAGACATGAACTAATTTTCTTTCAGGTTGTTTTATTAGGTAGGATAATTAAACTTCAGTGGATGGCTCCATACCCAGGAGTATGGAAGGGTACAAGAGAAATGTATAAGGAGGAGGAAGAGGAAGAATGAGGAAGAAGAGGAGGAGGAAGAGGAGGAAGAGGAGGAGGAAGGAGGAAAAGGAAGAAAGAGGAGAAGGAGACATGAAGCTGGAAGGGGTAGGGGAGGGATAGAGTTAGATATAGAATTAAGGGCCAACAATTGACAAGTGAGACCTGATGAAAATGAGAAGCTTCTGGACAGTAAAGGAAATATTTGATTGAATTCATCTTTGCCATGTGTCTTAGTTACTGTTAAGAGACATTATAAAAGTAACATACAGATAAAACTGCAGATACATTAAAAATACACACACACACATACACACACACATATTTAATGAATAAAATGCAACACCAAGATCACTAATTAGCAAAATTAAGTGTAAGAACATATCAAACCCCAATTAATTTCCGAAAATAATCAACAATACAAAGATGTGTTTCAGATCAATCAGCAAAGATTTAACCTCAAAAATTAAATCACCCAGGGCCCAAAATACTCAAAACCATGTTGTTCTCAGTGTGCACGTCACTGTCTTCCTGCATCCATATCCTCTTCCTAACCCATTTAGTTTGATAGTTTGCTGGTAGGAGTGAAGTTACACTTGTAGCTCTCAGATTGTTACCACGTACCACTTGGGTCTCAGTTAAATGCCGTTCTTCTAACATAATACCTCCATTCTTTTAAGGCAGCAGGGTAACTGGATTTGACATAATCTAGTGAAATCATAGAGGTGAAATGAGGTCTCTGTACACTTTATTTGGTTTCTCTCTTTTTTTTCTGTTCCATGATTCATAATGAAATACAAACTTCTGACTCAACTGAGAAGACCAATATGCTTAAACTGCACCTTTGCTCACAGGGAAGCAGAACAAATGAACTCTGGGATACCATCACAACATGGCATCAAATGCTTGAACCTACCACTCTGCCTTCAGTTCTAAGGATGAGTGCCACGAGTGCTGTAGCTGAGATGTAAAATATTATTTAATAAAAATCTACATCATTTTTTAAGATTTAGTGCATTAAGTCATAGGACACAAGTGTGTGTGGTGGGACAAAGAACAACTTTCAGAACTTAGCTCATTTTTGTTTCTTCTACTGTGGGATCTGAGGATCAAGCACTGATTGTCAGGTTTGCAGCACAAGAGCTTTTATCTGCTGAGCCATCTTACCACCCCATAGCCATGTTTGTTAATTGCTAACACACTTACAATGTTATATATTAATTACAGAAACAAAAGCCATCAAAGGGGAAGATCTCTAATGTTTTCTTTGAAAACTATACCAGAAGCAAATGTACAACATCCACATGTGATAATTTTCAATAAGGGGTATATTAGTGTCAAATTATTTTCTCATGATTTATATATATATTATATGTTTTTACATATGTACATTTAATATATAATACAGTTTATATATATTAAATACATATATTTAATATATATAAGTAAAATGTCTATTTTAAATATATATTTATTAGTATGTATTATAAATATACATACTTTATATACGTATTTCATAATGCATTCTTTTGTATGTATCTTCAACATTTTTCCTTTCATTTCCTGGGAATGGCAATTCATGAGTCTATGTTCTTGAGAAGTAATGCCCATGCAGTGATACATCTATTTCTGAGTATTCCTAGACTTACTGAATAGTCCCTCAGTGGTGTGTGACTTGTGGGATATTTAGTTCCATCTTAATTGGCCTATTGGATCTCTCTAATGCAGAGTAAGTGCAGAATTAAGTCATTGTGTGAGGAAAGGTCTTGTGCCTGATGGAAACTCTACACTGTGGATTATAATGCATGTCCATGAAATGCTTTTCCCACTTCTCAGGTAAAAAGCAGGTTACTGTTATGCGAAAGCAGACTAATGTACAACAAGGAATCATTTATTGGGAGTTCCTACTTTTTACTAACATGAAGCTACACAAAATACACTTTTGAGGACATTTGTAGGAATTTATTTAAATTAATATCACATCAAACCCGAAACTCAAGGCTTTGGTAATTAAATACAATGAGGGATATTAATAGTTTTATCTCATCTCAGAAAGGATTCAGTAGAACTGTTTCCCACATTTTTTGTTTGCAGCATTTCAGAAGGCAAAAAGATTTCCTTCCTCCCCAAGGAAATCTTTACGAATCTTGTTCCACATTTATATCTGATCTCCAATCTTCTCAAACAGCCAGGGAGCAGGCTGTCTCTAGGAACCACAGTGGTGACTGGCTGTCAAAGGCTCCTGTGTTATCTCCAGTTCCTGGCTCACTGTTTTCATTTGTAATACAGTAAAAGGAGAACTTCTGTGTCTTTCTTGGCTTTCCCCACAGAACACTGCTGGTGATGTCCCAAAGGTTCCTGCAGCCCGTTACATGATATGAGAGAGGAGGATGATAAGCCTTGAACTTGTAAGTGACAGATTACAATGAAACTGTGGGAACCAGATCCTATTTCACTGACACTGACAAATAGAGTCATTAGATAAGACAAAGAAAACGCCAGATTTATGCTTATATTCATTCTCTTAACAAAGAGCTGTTAATTTACTTACATGATAAATGTGGCTAAAGGGAGAAAGATTTGCATTTGTACAATACACTAGGTTGCTGAGGACTTGTGTTGCCCACCCAGAGCATTCCCTTGGTTCTCACTAATTAGAACACAACAGAATATGCTTTGAGTTAGGGTGCCTTTTAAACCTTTGTACTCTTGATATCCTCACAAGATACATTTATGATGGTAAATATGAGCATTACAGAGTGTTCAGGAGCATATCTAGCCGATCTATTAGATTCTGGTATCATTTTCCTCCTTTTGAATTAAGACAAATGTCAAATACTGTTTCCAGAAGTGCCAAATTGACAAGAGGATCAGCATTCTCACAGGATTGGGGAGCATTAGCTGGTGAATAACAAAAAAAAAACAAGTGCTTGAAAATGAGGGTTCAGCTGTGGCAGTGTAATGATCTGAAAGCCAGCTTGACAAGATGGAGGGTATATATTACTGCTTGTCACAGTGTCCTTGATGTGAGCTGTTGTCTGGTAATGGTCTACAGAGAAGCACATACCTCTGCATCTATGACTTTGTGAGGTGCCCTTTCACATTGACTTAGGTGTTCTTACATGACTTCTTCTGGTTTATGGAACATCACCAACAATGACATAGGCTGACCTTTAAAGTGCATCTGTGCACGGGACTTACTATCTTGGAATGGTGCCACCATGTGAAATAGCCAGTGCCAGTCTTCCAAAAGCATAGGCTAGCAATCACCCAGCACCTGCTCGATGTTACAGAAGCTTGGCAAGTTATTAGAGAAAGCAAATACTAAAACCAACCAGTTGAACCCTGCTCAAATGGGTGACAAAGAACTTATGCACAAATAAATGGTTACTGTTTAAAATGACTGTGTATTGGCTAAGTTACTAGGAAACAAACAAACAAACCAACAAACAAACAAACACCAAAACTCATCTAGCTGGTCTGCAGCAGGTTAACATTAGAGGAAATGAAATGTTTATATATGACATTTTTAATATCTGTGTTTCTTGGTGACTAACAAAAAGGCTGGGATAAGAGAAAGGCAGGTCAAAAAAGATGTAAGAAATACTGGATCATAATTATGAATGAAGTTGACTGGACAATCTTTTAAGAATACACTTTAGCCTAAGCAGTACAGAAACATTAACTCATCTGTCTTCAAAACACATCTACTACTGTCTAACTGCACAAGGCTGAGCTTACAAAGATTCAGTTTAATCAGCTAACATATAAACCTGTAAAGGTATTTCCAAGCTAGTCAATTTTTACATTACATGAAAAAATCAATCTTTAGAATCAATAAGAATGTACATGAAATTACTGCTTATGATAAAGTTTATTGCAATAATGATAAATCCCACTGGTGTATTAGGCTTCAGACCACACATCACTACGATCAGGTTGCTGAGATGAGAACATCTGGGTAGAATGACTCTCATAATTTACTAGTTACACTTGTGTATGGGGCTATGTAGATCTTAGACTCCAGAGAATTCTGTGAGTGTGGCCATGTTCAGGAAGCATCAATCCCTTTGAGTGTGGTCACATTCAGTGCACCATTCAAGGAAGAAGACTCCTTTAGAAAGTCAGCATTGAGATTTATCTTTGATGGCATTTTCTCAGAAGGAGTGTGCCAGGCAGACCCCTCTACAATTTCCATGTTTAAAACAACCTCAGTGATTAACAATAATTTAATCCATCTTTAGAAAAAATGTGAAATGCCGAGTATGATGTTAATATTGCAAACTTGACAAGATCTAGCTTCCAGAAGGGACAAGACTCTGGCCATGTCTGTGAGGTATTATCTAGATTAAGCTAATTGAGGTGGAAGGATTCATTCTAAATGGGGATGCTACCATTCCACAGGCCCAAATCTTACTTGTGGACTGAATGAGAAAGGGAAAAATAAAACCAAGCACAGACATTTGTCTGTCTTTGCTTTATGACCACAAATGCAGTCTGAAGAGCTGCCTCAGGCTCTTACTGCTGAGCTTTCTTTACCATGATAGTTTGTATTCTTTGGACTTGTAAACCATAATAAATCTCTCCTTCCTTAACTTGATTTTGCATTCCATTGTGGCAATCCTGTATGATAGTTTCCTCTGAAATATAAACATTGCAATGTTCAGGGAGGGGAAGCTCCTTAAGATAGAGAGTGAACAACTCAAATCAACTTTAGGAAATACCTGAAACTAACTAGATTCCCTAGGAACTTCCCTTCCAAGAGTAAATATGAAGAGACAGAAAAGTCAAGCTGCAAAGTCAAGTCTCCAGGAATAGGTATAGGCAACTAAGCCACCTGGGAGGGACACTCTCCAACTTGGTGATTGCTTATAGGCTGTGCAATCTATTTCAGGTTCCCAACTTTAGTGAGCTGTCACTAGTGCTGGAGTGGGCTTTATTGATACAACTGTCTTTGAGACTTTGTGTTCCTGTAAGTAACGCTGCAACTTACAGCTTTACCACTTTTTGCACAAGCTCCTTGAAATATAACTCTGAGATTTAATTACATATGAATAAATGTTTAGGTCTGCTTTCCAACTAGCTCATGCCTAAATTACTCATTTATTTCATTCTACGTTCTGTCATGTGAGTGGTTACCTGGTCCTCAGTTTCATATGATGGTCTTCTGTGTCTAGAACAAATCTCCCAGACTTGAGTATTTACCCAGAATTCATCTCTCTATACTGGAACTTCCACCTTTCTATTTCTTGAGATAATGGACCAACAGCATTTTTTATTGACAGGTGATGCTTCCGTACAGGATAAAGATTCTCTCTGTGTAACTGTTCACCCATATTCCTATAAATAACCTGAATAAAACTCAATGGTTTACTAAATTGGACTTTGGCGGTATCCAAATTTGGCTCTGTCAGTGTGTTGCATCTCTCCAGGAAAAGTGTTCACAACAGAAAAAATGTCAAATAACTAATACAGAAAATTGATACTGTTGCTATGATAAAGCTGACCAAGTTCTTAGGGGCTTTGGAAATAGCTTTTGAGTTGAATGTGGAAGAATTTGGAACTGGACCTTGAATACTGTGCACAGAGCTTCATTGTTATTCTAGTGAAAGTTTAGAAGACTAGAATGCCAAGGAAACACAGATAGTGGATGCCCATCTCATGAGTTTACCAAGGAAACAGATTCTATCAGGAACTGAGCTAGGAGCTATTTATGTGATATTCCGGTTAAGAATCTGGCTGTCTTCTGCCTGATCCTTGAGCACTTAACTGAAGAATAATTTAAAGGTAAAAGTCTCAATAGTTTGATAATGTCTTAGTAGTTGCTTACCATTTTCACCCTAGTCTACAGTAAGAGAGCAAATTTGAGCAGAAAGCTAAGAAATATGTGAAGCTTGTCAAGGAAAGTTTTATGAACAGTAGTTTAAGAGAGTGCAGATGACAAAGCATCTGTCTTATTGAAGAATTCAGTATCACTAAAGAGAAAGCCTGTGCAAAACTGTGGAAAAGGTTCCCTGAGGGAAAGGCTTCACCCAAGAATGGTTCATTTGTAAAAAAAAGCCTAAACTGAGACTAAAATCTGAAATACTTCCCTGTTCAAAGCAGCCACCTAGGAAAGTATTTTTTCGTGTTGATGCACAGAAGCAAATACAACTATGGCCCTAGAGAGACAGGCTTTATCCAGAGCTGGTCCTATAACTTACCATTGTCATCCACATTCTACTGGCATGAATGATGTAGGATTGAAGGGGTCCTGGAGTCTGAGACCATGCAGTGTATGTCAGGGTTACCTTAAGGCAGCCCTTGAAGGCCATTGCATGAAGCTGCGAAAGTGAAGCCTAAATTGCAGAGAATTTTGTAGCTGTACGAGATGTCAAAGTTCATGGGATTTTCACTGAAGAAATCTGCAGACATGGCTTATAGCCAGCTCAATAGAGAGACTTTGCATGCTACAGGTAGCAAAGATAGAAGGATGAGGTTGCTCATATGTTTGGAGCATAGATGATTCCACTATAAACCCAGGTGCTAGACACAGCTACAGGAGTAGAAAATGAATAATGCTTTCTAAGAAAGCTAGAAAGCTAAGAAAGTAAGGTATTTACCTTATGGAGTTTCAGTTTTGCTTTGGCCCAATCACTTTTTTTTGCTATGATTCCTATGAAGGGATTTTGGCAGCATGGCTGTGTCAGGCTTTGCCATGCTCTCTCATTCCCTCCTCTTCCTTGCTAAAAATCATTAGATTATATTCCTAAAGCTAGCTACCAAGGTCTATTCTATTTCTTTGGCTACTTCTTCCTCCTAAGACTGATTACCAAGGTCCAGCTATCAAAAGTTTAAAGTCCAGCCATCAAAAACTTCATTTAGTTCACCTAATTAGCACAGCCAATCAAAATGTACCATTGCATCCCAGCCCATTCAAACACAGCCTTCCCCTTTTTCTCTTTTAAAAATGACACCTGTAAGAACAGTTGCTGCTGTTTTTTCTGCCCAAGTCAGAAAGTAGACACTTCAAATTTTTCTTTTTCACTTATTAAAGGATCTCTCTGTGAAACAGGTGTGTTTTGTGAAACAGGGTGTGGTTTGTGCCTAATCCCAGGATCTGAAAGAGGGGAATTCTTGCTGAATGGGGTGTGTCCGAGGGTAGGGAGTCTCCTAACACCCTGTCTTCCCTTTTAGAATGTGACTGTTCCCTCTGTGCCATTGTATATTTTAATTATGTAACTATTTTTTAAAAATAGCTCATAGTAAGGAAATTGTTTGGAGTCACAGAAGATACTCTGATTTTGGACTTTTAAGTATTGTTCTTTAGAATTGTTAAAGACTAGGGGGACTTTTGAAGTTGAACTGAATTTATTTTGCATTGTTAGATGGCCATAAGCCTATGGGGATAAAGAGTCAAAGGTTATGGTTTAAGTTGGTGTGCTTGGATGTTGAGGGGACCATGTGTAGATCTGGGATGCTTAACGGTTGCTAAGTTTGACAGTATATAGAGTTACTGAGGAGACAAGCTTCTGGGAATGTCTGTGAGGGAGTTTTCTAGATTAGATTAATTGAAGAGGTAAGATGCACTGAAAATGTAGACTACACCATTCTATAGGCAGAGTCCAGGACTGAATAAAAAGACAACAAGCTAAAACAAATATTCATTGTAGTCTGCTTCTTACCTATGGATGCCATAAGACCCCTGCTTCTGCTACTATGGCCTCTCTACCATGATGGAATATATCCTCAGAAACTATAAGTAACTAATCCCTCCTTTCCTTAAGTAGCTTTTGTAAGGCATTTTGTCCTGGTAATGAATAGCTAATGTACAGTGTTACAATGAAAAGAAATGGCAATACATAAAATAAAGCCCTAAAGGTAGAGGAAATGAATAACATGACTACCATAAAAGCAATCCAAATGTATTTCAGAGTCCAGGAGCTTGACAGAGAGAAATCTTTAAATGAGCTCACACAGACTGAGGGTTTCCTGGTAATGGAAACACAAGGGAAGTTTTTCTTTATTGTAACTATTATTATTGTCATTATTAATATTATGTAATTAAGTCTTGTTCTGCAGCCAAAACTGGCTTTGAACTCATGGCAATCCTACTGCCTCAACATTCCTGCTGTTGAGATTAGAGGTTTGAGCAACTCTGGCTATCTGGACAAGAATGAAAGTGGAACCATTTTTAAAGATACTATGCAGGGCCGGGCAGTGGTGGTGCACACCTTTAACCCCAGAACTTGGGAGGTAGAGGCAGGTGGATTTCTGAGTTTGAGGCCAGCCTGGTCTACAGAGTTAGTTCCAGGATAGCTAGGGCTACACAGAGAAACCCTGTCTCAAAAAAAAAAAAAAAAAAAAAACCAAAAAAACCAAAAAAACAAAAAACAAAACCAAACCAAACCAAAACAAACAAACAAAAAAACAAAACAAAACAAAACACGCCCCCCCCCAAAAAAAAACCCCACACAAAACTGCTATGCAGGAAGGAGGAGTTATTGTCAAGGAAACAATTAACATTGTCCGTATAAATGTTCAAATCCAGAGGAATATGTATGTAACATCCATAAGTTTTGTTTAGAGAATGTGGTCTTAACCCTGTGACCTATAATAGCAACCTACTTGCAAGATATACTGGTGCAGTCAAAGAAGAAATGTTAGGGAATGACCTTTTGATTGGATTTAAGGTCTACTCCATGAGACAGAACTCATACCTTGTTATGCCTAGGTCTCAGAATCTCCAAGAGCTCTCAAAGACTTGCCATAATCGCTGTAGAGATACATAATATCCCTTTATTTCAAACCCAGGTTTGGACGGCAAATTGCACAAAGTGAAGTTGCAGCCCTGTATCTAGGAGTGTAGGGAATATATACAAGCAGGTTACATAGTGGGAGGGAAGCTGAGGATAAGGGAAGCTGTAATGTTTTTACAAACTGGTCCCAGATGCCTGGGAACGCTTAACTAGCATTTCTCTCTAAGGATGTATGGTTTTTGCTTTTCTCAAGGCCATAAGCCACCTGTGTTGGAGAGTGTTTGGCCATCCATCAGAGAGGGTGCCAGCTTCAGGTGGCATGGAGACTGAAGGCTGTGCTGCATCTGTTTAACTGTTCTCAGGCTAAAGAAGGTAGCAATAAAATGACTCCTAGTGATGTATTTTTATACCTATAGATCAGAGATGCTATTCCCTCATCAGAGATGTTACTTGCTGTAATAACACAAAGACCCACAAGTGAACAAGGCACGGAGCGCGATTCTGAGGGGCATTCAGTCCTATGTTGAATGCCCTTATCAAACCCCTCTCCTTGAGGTTCAGGGATCTGTGTGGAGCCAGAGGCAGTGGGTGACTGCAAGGCAATAAGGCAATAGTGTTTTCTGCACACAACAGGAGTTTTATGAAGTAACAGGACTGTGGCAACACATGATATCTGCCCATGTTCAAGCCAGAAAAATAAAAAATCCCAACGTGAAAACAGGAAGTAGGTGCAAATTCCTACCACTAATCAAGAAACTATATGCAATTGCTAGCTGATGACAGATGCAAAATGAGTTTTCTCCAATGGAGTGTCAACAAGCCTATCAACCATACTCCTAGCCAGACTGAAGGGCTTGAGTTGTTGTTGTTGTTATTTTGGTCTTTTTTTCTTTTGTTTGGATAGTTTGTTTTCTTTGTTCTGTTGAGAGAGAGGGAAGTAGAAAGAGAGAGGGAGGGAGAGAGGGAAGGAGACAGACAGAGAGACAGAGAGTCAGAGAGACAAAGAGACACAGAGAGGCAGAACAGAAAATTGGGTAGGGAGGGAGGTGGGGGGGGAGAATATGGGAGAAGTTGGGACAGGAGAAAACATGACTAAAAATTTTTTTTCAATACAAAAATGAAAAAGAAGCTTTCTTTAAGTAATTTTAGTATTAGTTTTCTCTAAGGCCAAGAAGTCATGGAGTGACAAAATTTGTTTCTAATTAGGGATATGGGAGATCAACATGATAATGCCTAACCTATATAAAATTAGAGAATAAGGTCTTCTGGTACATTTTTCTTTGATACATATTTTTTAAAGGCATCTTGTATATAGACAGACTTACCACGTGTCTGGAATTAAGAGAGACTTCATAGCAAATAACTTTAGCCAATTCGTTATCATATCTCTACCCACTTTTCCCCTTTGGTCGGTGCGTTTGAGATTCATGCTCAAGGGAGGAAGGATTAGTATCTGTGCAAAGGAGCCCCTAAGAGACCGTGATGTGCCTCCAGTAAGTCCCCCAAAGCTTAACAGAGAGATGATCCAGCTGTTGCAGAGAAGACAGCCTGGGAGTCAGGCAGTGTCTTTGCTCCACGGTAGGGTGGAGCCTACACGCAGGGAGGTGGCCAGTGGCGCTCGCTGGCTCAGGGCAGCATTTGGGCGGCTGCAGCTGGAGGCGAGCGCCTGGCTCCCTGGCGCCCCGCCTCACCCGGACATCCCCGCCCGCGGCAGGTGGCGGAACCGGCCGGACTTGCTCCACTGGCCGAGCCTCGGAGCTCGGAGCCCCGCGGTGGCCAGCGGGGCCATGGAGGCGGACGCGGACCCCGAGGAGCTGGCGCGGCTGCGCTCAGTCTTCACCACCTACGACACGAACCGCTCGGGGCGTCTGGGGCGAGCGGAGTTCGGCGCTCTGTGCGCGGAGCTGCACGTGGCCGAGGCCGAAGCCGAGGCAGTGTTCCTGGGGCTCGACACCGACCGCGATGGCGCCATCACCTTCCCGGAGTTCGCTCGTGGCTTCCGCGGAGAGCTCGGTCCGGACAGTGCGGAGGCTCAGGACTCCTGGGACGCGGCAGAGCCGGAGAGCCCCGGTCCCGCGTGGCAGGACTTCCACGGGCGCCTCGGGGACGAGGCCCAGCTCATTCCCAGGTGCGTGGTCGGGCGAGAGCGGGAGGCGTGAACTTCGCAAGCCGGGAAAACCCAATCTGTGAGTTGCTTTTTTCTGTTCATCAACTGGAGGTGACTTCTCCGCAAAGGCAAAGGAAAGGAGATCTGGAGTTACTGGTAGGGAAAGGAGTTCCGGGTTTCTTGCAAGTCTGTGGTGGACACCTGTAGCCTCTGGCGCCGGCGAAGCTGGCACACTCCTGGTGGCTCACAATGACCTCACTCACCGGTTACCTTTTTCTGCTGTTTCCCTGCCTCACTAAAAAGCGAGCCTAAGCAGTTTGCCAGCTTGGCATGTTATATACTAATACTTGTGCATTTGTTGTTTGCTAAGGCCGAAAAGGGAGCTACAGCGTTGCTGGATTCACGTACTTATTGATGTGCACGACGTCACTCGTTTTATTTTAAGGATACTTTGGGAAGTCCATTTGTCTGTTTATGACTTGGGTGAGAAACAGTACTAGAAATTTAAACTCACAAGCCTCAAATGACTTGCTCAGTTAGTTAAAAAAACAGAAATTTGATCCTAGGTCTTCTAAGCTGAAAAATCCTTTTCATTCAGTAGATGAAATGACACAATCACACCGTGACATTACAGATAAGAGAAAAATAACTTATTACCAGGTTTCTAACTTTATTCTCAATGAAGGAAGGAGTACAAGGGCGATGTTAGGGTGAGAACCACTCTCCTCTTCGCTGCATTTCTGCTGCCTTTTACTGGAAGGTTTTCTGCTTTGTGTTTGGAATTTGGCTGCGATGTTATTGAACTCTGGTTGTTATTAAGACCCGAAAGGCTTCGTTTTAAGTGGAGTTTGTATATCTGAGACTTGGGTCTCAGAGAAAGGAAAGGGTCCTGGGAGGTATCAGGCTCCTTCTGCTTCACACCACAAGCTTCATCATCCTAGTTTCTCCCTCAGGTAGGGGAATTTTGTGCAAGGAGCTTGAGTGACTCATTATGTTGAAAAACTGGGTGGGAGGACTAATCCCTTGCAGACATGTGGGAAAAAAACAAACAAACCCCACAATGTCTCAGCCAGGGAAGTAGATAACTTTAAACCCTGTTGCTGTAGGCTATGCCTTTTCTTCAAGCCATCTTCCCAGCACATCTAGTTATTATTATTTGTTTAGTTAACGATTTAAAAAACGAAGTAGGGAGAGATACTGTGTCTGAGTATGACCATTCCCCTTTTTTCCTTCTTAGATTTCACCAGCAGATGCTTGACACTTAACCTCTCAAGGGTATATTGACTTTTCTAGAATTGGTTGACAAACCAGTACTTAACATACCTAGTGGATGATTATCTTTCCAAATGCTGTCAGAGGTTATTAAACTGTCAGGGTCACCTGATAGACCTGTCCTAAGCCCTTCCGATGGGAGGTTAACAAGTACAGTGTTTGCCTTTCTGTGTTGGTCTAGTGAAAAAGTACCAAACTGAGTTGAGCCACCTGATTGTTGCCATGGCAGCAATAAACTGTTTTGGTAAGTTGGGTTGCTGTCACTCTACTTCCTCAAACAGTTAGTTGTTCACTTTTTCTTTGTTCCATCTAAACTTGTTAAAAAAAAAAAAAAAAAAAAAAAAAAACACAACACAATGGAAACCCCACAACTTTTGTTATTGATCTTCTGCTGCATTATTTCAGGCAAATTCATTCTGTGAACCTTTTTGAATGCCCTACAGATAGATGTCAATTACTATCTTAAACGTTCTTTCAGACCTCTGGGGAAAAAGTCAAGGAAGGATGAATATGCTTATAGTGTGCCCATAACATTTCTCAGATATTTCATTAAATAATATTTACAGACCAGTTGGTTGTTTTCAGGAAACCATAAATTGTGAATCATAAATTAGAATTTTTTTTTAATGTTTTGAGGATTTTTAAAAAGAGATTTATCTTACTTTAAATTATATCTGTCTTTGGGTATTCACACGTGAGTACAGCTGACTTCAGAGACCCGTGGTATTGGATCTGTCTAGAAACGGAGTTAAAATTAGTTGTAAGCTGCCTGATGTGGCTGCTGGGAACCAAACTCAGTTCTGTTTGAAGAGCAGCCAGTGCTCTTAACTGCTGAGCCATCACTCTAGTCTCACAGTCTTAAATTTTAATCTTCAAGAAAAATGATACTTGTTTATTTTACTGTGTGATATATTGGGGTTGTTTTGATTTAAAAAAAATGTTATGTTTTCTTCTGCAGTAATAACGAAACCTCCAGAAAGATATAGCATTCTAGCTTGTTCCTAGACTAGTATTCTATCTTATTTGGGGGTGTACCTTGCCTGTCTTAGGATGTATACATATCCAGTTTAAAACAGAAATATA
Organism: Arvicanthis niloticus; assembly: GCF_011762505.2. Taxonomy (NCBI): domain Eukaryota; kingdom Metazoa; phylum Chordata; class Mammalia; order Rodentia; family Muridae; genus Arvicanthis; species Arvicanthis niloticus. The sequence goes on from NC_047662.1 coordinate 74,899,812, forward strand.
CTAGATGTAAGAATGTTTCCTTCCCATAGAGGTAAAGCAAGTTAGTGCTGACAGCTTCTGCATTTTAGATCATCCAAGCAAAATATGAAGTGATTTTATGTTTAAACTCCATGCTCCACAATAATTTTGAGATTAGAGAAGAAACTAGATTGCTCTGTTGTTGCAGTGAATATTAGTGAGAGTTTCTACCCCACCTTAGATCTCAAATGAAAGACATAGACCTTTATATGAATAATAAACCCTAAAAGCACTATGCTATGTTGCCTGCTTCCCTGTCAATAGCCCTGATATAACTTGTCGCGTTCTACCTAGGCTACTTTTACTCCAACAAGTCAGCCCTCATAACCATGTGCTCACGATCCAGGGCAGCTTCTCTGTTCTCACTTCTTGTGGGTCCTTGCCTTAGACCCCACCAGTTTCTCTTCTGCCTAACAACATACTGTAGGCTTCTTTGTTAACCAATAATGGATAACTTGGCAGGGGGCAAAGTTTATACAACAAAAGCTGGTATACATGAGGATCTGCTTGAATTGGAGCAACCAGGTCTTGCAGGACAGAATTTAGCAATTGAATATAAGCAGCATCAGACCAACCCACACCACACTGTAAAAGAATGTAAATCCTTGTGATGTAATCCAATACATGCCTAAGTTTGTTTTCTCTTAGGAAATTGAGGGACTGATTCCTGTACTTTCTGGAAGTTTGTGACTTGTAACTTTGCATCCGGTAGATACAATGATAGAATGTGGTCTTATAACAGTGGAAATAGAATAGGAATCGAGGTGAAGAACTAACGAAGGAGAATTTATCAAGGAACTTGGTCAAAGACCAGCTTCCACACTAGAGGTAAACTGAGGAAGGCATCGAGGTGTGGTGGGCGCCTGGTAGGGGTGGCAAAAGCTGCTAGCTCCTGGAACTTTAGCTCTTTGCTCTCTGGAGGCCAGAGTTGATGGCTTCTGGCAATTAACTGTCTTTTACACTCATGGTACCAACATGGAATGGCCAGCCAGCAAGAGGCTCAGAGCTCATTAACTCCTCATGAGCCAGTGAGAAAGAAACGGATAGGAAGTTATGCTGATACACTCATACTGGAAGAGGAAAAGCACACTCTGACAAGCAAGTTCTAGCAAGCACGTTCCAACAATGTATACATACATATGTAGGTAGGTACATACATACATACATACATAAATACATATATACATATTTACAGTTGACAGAACAAAGCAAGCTCTAGCAATATTTAGTGTTGGTTTTAGCTTTTTATAGAATTTTAGACAAAAGTTCTCTATGTAAGAAAAGATTACCTCATAGGTAATTTTTACATAAATATTATATGAGTGAGTTACAACAGGATGTTGATCATAAGTTCAAAGCAGTTGTTTTATCTGTGTGTCATTCTATAAGCCCATTATAAGTTCAGAGCAATAGTTTTATATATTTGTGGCCTTGTTTTATTATGGTACACACGTGTGGCCTCATCCTTGGACTTAACCTAGAATGAATGTTTTTCCTTAATCATAAATCTGTCTCAAGCTTAGTTCTCTTCCTAGTGCAGTCTACATGCTTGTTGTCTTTTTCATACAGCCTTTACTTATTATTCTATCACGTTATTCTTTCTGATAAAACAACTAAAATAATCTCCTCATGCTCTTTACCAATTAATGTAACTTCCTAAAATTATTTGAATGAAATCAGGAATTCTATAAAATCATTAATTTATCTAGGCAGCATTGATTCATGAAAGTTCTTTTTCATGTTGATCTATAGGAAATCTGTCAAACAGAATGGATAAATGCCCAGGAAAGTATAGAGTTTTTCCACACCATGCCAGATAAGTGAGGAATAGAACATGGAAAGGCATATCAGCAAGCAAAAGACAATCCTGAGACAAAGTCCCTGGGGTCCTTCCATCATCAGAGCATACCCATTGCAGTCATGCAAATTGGTGGGTCACCTCCAGAAAGCTCACTTGCATGCTCAGTCTTCCCTTCATGGCTCTCGCCAGAAAGTGGTGTTGGTCAAGGGGAGTCCTAGAGGTAGGGAGAGCAATGGCTGGAGTGTGGTGTTCATATATAGAGCAGAGGTACAACCATAGAAAACTTCTGGAGCCTGAGTGGTTATATTGGTTATAGGGAGTTTTGTTGGCTGAGTTTTTGGTTCTTGCATTTGCAAACTCCAGGCTGGTTTTCCTCATTCTTTGTGTAGATACCAACACTATTTTGAAAGTTCTTGATGATAATGGCCCATACTTCGTAAAGTAAATACTTCAGGAAGATTCTTGATTCCTGTCTGCCAGAAAAAGGAATTGATCAGAGATAGCTAGATAATAGCAGAAACAGATACTTAGATATTCTGGGTTTGGGCAGTCTTTAGCATAGGTCAAGCTTCCTTGTTCAAGCTCCTTCACATGTCTCTTTCTTTAAGTTGACTGATTCTTTGGCAATTTCATACATGGATATAATTCGGTCTAGTTGCATTAATCTTTCTAATGAATCTTATCCTCCCAATCCCATTAACTGCTCATCCTACCAAGTGTCTATCCCACTCGCAAGACTTTTTTTTTTTTTTTCCGTTGTGATTTATTCAGTTTAATCAGGTCCACTCATGTGAACACAGATTCAGAGCTGTTTCCTTAGTTGGAGTTCCTATTGTTGTGATAGAATTCTAAAGTAACTTGGAGAGGAGAGAGTTTATTTTATCATATTTCAGGTCACTGTCTTTTACTGAGGGATGTCGAGGAAGGAGCTCCAGGCAGGAGGCTGAGATGAACTGAAACAGAAGCCCTGGAGAAATGCTGGTTATGGGCTTACTTTATTAGCTTGCTAGCCTACTTTTTTATCCTCTACAGTGGCTGGGCCCTCCTATATAAATCACTGGTAAAGAAAATGCCCTATAGACAGGCTTGCCTGTAGGCCAGTTTATGGAAGCATTTGTAAAATATGGTTACCTCTTCTGTTTAGCTCTAGATTGTGTTCAGTTGACAAAACAACATAAACAATAACAACAACAGCAACAACAACAAAATCAAACCAACCAACCAAAAACAACTACCAGTACAACTTTCACTGGAGCATGAGTAATTAGCCAGTGGCTATATCACTGAAGACAATGCTACCCACACCCCAACCATAACCCTTGACTGTCATTAGCTCTCCTGGTTAGTGTGAGCTCTTATGAGGCCCTATACATCTATGACTGTATGTTAACTGGCTCAGTATTGTGGAAGAACGATGCAGGCAGCCACAGATGCTGTGAATTTGAGCATCAAAACCATGTCACGCCCACAATATAGCCCACCTTCTTGTAGTTAAACTCTTTCATTCATTTGTCGTCTTTGAAGTGCTGTGTACTGAACTTTGGAAAGGGTAATGTTGGTATCTCATTTAACACTGAGTTGTAAACACTGCTTTTCTTAGTACCTTGACCAAGCATGAATCTACATTAACAGCCATTCACTGAATAAAGAAGCTTTTGTAATTAAGGCCTAGGACAGCATTAATCTATGGATACCAACGTAAATGTTTTAGAGGAAGTTTGACAATATGGGCATTCAGCAAAATATATTTATAACTATGGTGATTTGATTGAGCTGTTCCCTGTAATCTAGCCATCTGAATACTTGGTCCTTAGTTGGTGGTGCTTCTGGGGAAGACATAGGAATTGAGACCTTGATGAGGAAGGTATGTCATTGGAGGCAAGCTTTGAGAATTTGAAGACCTTTGCATCTTGAGTTTGCTCTTGAGACTTACTGCTTGGGGTTCAAGATGTGAGCTTTCAGCTGGTTTTTTCAGTTGCCTTGCTTACCTCCTCTGCCCTGACATCATGTACTCTAACCCTGTGAAACCACATGCACAAACAAACCCTTCCATCTTATAAAATGCCTTGGTCATGGTGTTCTATTACTGCAATAGAAAAGTAACAGGAATGAGTCAGGTCTTTATCTGGAGAAGGAGGAGAGCAATACTGAGGAAAAAAGAGGGAGGAAGATATTTATATTAGTTACTTTTCTGTTACAGTGATAAGGCACTATGACTTCATAGAAGGAAGTGTGATCTGGACCAGCAGATCATTTTTTCAGTGACAAGTTTCTAAGGGGAAGGTTTGGGGAAGAGATAATAAAGAAGACAAGAAAGTTGTGACCAGGTCTTGCATAAGTTGATGGCTTATACCAAGCAACTTTATTAAGAAATACACTGTCTTTTTATATAGTTTTCAGGGGGAAAAATGAGAGCAACTCACAGGAAGCTAATCAAGTAATGCTGCACAAAAGGTTCCTAAGTGCATCACCAAATCAAGAACACAATAGCTTTGGAACTGATAACCTCATTTTTATCAGAAGGAAAATTCCGGTTCCAGGTTCAGAAACCTTTCTTGAGGCCCTGGCTCCAGCCACATCTATAACCTTCTCATGTCTTCCTCTGTGCAAGGACATTGATGTAGCATTCTCCTTCTACTTCATCACGACCTAAGAAAGTTTTGGATTAGCCTGGCTCCAAACAGTAAGGCTTATTTGGTTCCAGAGAGTAAGGTCTGCCATGGCTACAAAGCATGACAGCAAGCAGCAAGCATGGAAGCTAGAGATAAAGCTCAGGTCTAATGTTTGAATGTCTGGGAAGGGTGGGTTGATTTGAAACAGCCAATCTGTTCTCCAATGACATACTTTCTCCATCAAGACTACACCTCTTAAGCCTACTCAAATAGTGCCACCAACTGGGGACCAAGTATTCAAATAGCTGATCCTATGGGGAACTTTTCATTCAAACCAATACACAGAACAACAGAAGTAACTTCACCCCTACTGGCTATAACCTGTTCAGACATGGGTCTTTGACCATGTGCACAACTCTTTGAACACTTGGTCCCTAGCTGGTAGTGCTGTTTGAGTATATTTAGGGCATGGATTCTCTTATTAGAGGTGGGTCTCAGGTCTGATCACAAATCAGATGGTGATTTCTCTGAAGCAGTTTGTGCCATTGTTTCACCAGGGGAAGTTGGTATTGTGAAACACAAGGCATAAAGCTGGGGAAGATTTTTGCTGACTTTTCTTCCCCAGGTGCCAGAATAGTGACTTCCTATAGTATTAAGTATATATATATATATATATATATATATATATATATATATATAGCATTGCAAAAACTTTCAGGTTAGTTCTAGCATCTGTAACCAAGAAGTGTGGTATCTTCAGCAATAGTGGTATCTTCAGTCCAGTTGTGGTTAACAACCAGAAGCAATGACCATAACTTATTTGAGGAATACCTGTGGTATCACATCTCTTTGGAGGAGTGGCCATTTTACTACTGTAATGAACTTTAAGGTCACCTTCAGACAGTTTGGAGTACCTCTGTTCTTGAATTGTTTATATTATTTCTTTTAACTGTTTTCACGATCCTCATTTAAGTCATTTGTTCATATGCTCCATATTCATGAGCTTTTTGCCATTTCAAGTTCTAGTGTTTGTTAAAAAATTTGTATGCAATGTATTTTGACTATTTCCCCTTTTATTTCCTAATTCTTCAAAGATCTTCTCCACCTTCTTACCTATGCAATCTTTCTGTCTGTAAAAATAAGCAGAAAAGAAACAAAAACAGCAAGAAAACAAACAAGAAACACAAAGAAACCCACACAATGAAAATCAAAATGAACAAAACACCCATAAGATTAAAAAAAAAAATCAAATACAAAGCAAAATAAAACAAAAAGTCTAGAAAAATGCCAATGAGATCATTTCATTTTGGCCAACTACTCTTGGGCCTTTCCTTGAAGTGTGGTTAATAAGCCCAGTGAGTCTCCGTTGTACCAATTGTAGATAACTATTTGGTTAGTGGTTGGATCCTGTGCCCACTTAACCTCTTTCAGTGTTGGAATCTTGTCTAAACTGAACCTTTGTAGGCCTTGTTCATGGTACCACAGTCTTTGAGTTCATATGTCCGTCACTCCTACGGTGTCCAGAAGACACTATTCACGTGGCTCCTACTTCTGGCTCTTACTGTCTTTCTGCCTCCTCTTCTGCATAGCTCCCTGGGTCATGAAGGGTTTAATGAAAACATCTCATTTAGAATGGAATGCTCTAAAGTCAGTTACTCTGTACATTACTTACTTGTGGATCCTTGTGTTAATTCTCATGTACTGTAAGAAGAAACTTCTCTGGTGTTTATTGATTGATGCATTGATGTATGGGTATAGCAGTCTGTCATTAGGAATCATTTTATTGCTGTGTGCCTTAACAGAGTAATTATAGTAGTAACTTTTTCACTAGGCCCTAGTTAATCTATCTAGTCTCAGGTTCTTTGCCACATTAGCAATGTCAGCTATGGGTTTCATATTACTGAGTAGGCTTTAAGTCTAATAATAAAAGTGGTTGTGCTACTATTGCACTAGTGTGTTTTAAAGGCAGGTCACTGTAGTAGGTCACAGGGATTGTAGTTGATTGATACTGATAATTATTTTTCTCCTCTGGCAATGCATAGTGTATTCCAGTCCCATGAATACTAGTCAGTAGCGGTGATGTTTCTAGTTAGGTACCAAACTGATTTCTTTGTTTTTTTGAACATCTTTATAGTCACTCTCTTGTAATCATTGTTTTATGCATTATCTAGAAGTTGGTTTCCTCAGAGAATATCGCTAATTTCTGGAGGAGCCATGTTCTTTGTGATTTATGTTGTTTGACTTTTTTTTGTGATGGGTCTTAGGTATCTAGAATATAGAAGCTGGTAGAGTTTTCTGGTTTGGATATCTAGTTTCACATTTGTTGAGTGTTTCTTTAGGTTTTCGTTTGTTGTTACTCACCTTGTCAGTTTGTGACTTGTAGCAGTTTGTCTATATTGCTTTGTGCTCCTGGTAAGTTGCATGTTTCCAGCCACTGGCCCAGGAACTCTTTGGATTTGTGAATGAAAAGCACCCCCCCCACACACACACACACATTAGCTTATTTTTGAAATGCTTTGGCTAACTCAATGAGTTGGCACTCTTAAACCTTCCTCTGCTACCCCAGACCAGTCAGAAGTGGCTAGTGGCCACTCAGCCGAATTCTTATGTGGATGGTTGACTTTCTCTTCTGCAGCTCCTGCTTCCCATCCTTCTTCTCTGACTCATGGTGATCTCTCTTTTCTCTCTACAGTGTCCTAGCCTGCACAACTCTAAGGGTTCTGCTCTGTTTCTCTCTGCCCAACCATTAGCTTCGGGCATCTTTATTGATTGATCAAAAACCAACTGAGGACAAAGATGTTTAGCCTTTGGACATGCAGACTCCCGATTGAATCAAAACAGTAGAAACAATCTCCGACATGGTCCAACAAAATGGTACTTGCTGTTTACTCTTGGGGTCACTGTGTATTGATGAGAGAATGCAGTGTCAGAAGCAGTCTCAGCTTGGCTAAGAATAGGCAACAAACCTTAGTCTAGGAGTGTTGGACTTTCTGATTCTCAGAAAATGTGAGGCTTCAACTAGATGCCAAAATGAGAACCTCCTTTTCATTCCAATGTCTCAATATTTTCCCCTGTTTTTCTAAACTGCTTCTGCCTGAGGTCATGTCTGTACACTTCTGTAACTAGTATACTCAAACAGTGTCTCTCTAAATGTAAAAACCACATACTAAGGAAGTGATGTTAATTGCTTAACAATCAAAAATCAGTATTCTAAGAACCAGTAGATGTTTGAGAAAAAAGAAAATATAAAAATTTGCTATTTTGTTTTCTTAAGGTGAAGACAGATTGAAGGAAGGAGGTGTTGGGTTGTGGCTGCTTAGTCATGGTTTCAAGACCAGAGTGAGTACACAAGCATCTGAGAGCTCAGTGAAGGCACGTGTCAGCCTCTGTCTACTTGAAAACCATGGCTCAAGAGGTGTGGCTTTCATCCATAGACTGCTATATAAAGTTATACGTGGCCTGCTTGGATACACACTCAAATGAGGCTTGAAGTAAGACTTACAGAGCATTTGATTGCTTTGAAAGTTTTGTGTTAATATAAAAAGACAAAGGATCACCTGTCTCCTGCAAGGTACAGTGAGATGACTTTAGGTTAAAGGTTGCAAATGTAATCCAGGTGGGCGTATTGGCTAAAATTAAAATAGGAGTCTTAGAAAGTGAGTGTGTTGAGTTAATGTTCAACAGAAATTGAGGTTTCAGTCCAGTTTTTGTAGTTAACTGGGCTCTGAGAAGCTGAATTTGCTCATCTGTAGTTTAGCTCCAAACATCATAAAGTGACTTACACTACTATTGGAGTTCTCTAGAAAGAAGCAGAACCTGTATATGAGTAAATACACACTTGCATATATTACCTGGCTTATTCTGGCTCAGTGAGGATTCTGGGTGGTTTCAAAGAACCAACTTGCTATGGAGGCTGTTCCAAACTGCTTGAAGATGGGTAGAAGGCTAGAGACGTGAATGGAGACTCTGGCAGGAGTTGGAAGGTCATCAGTGTGATTTCTGTTTTATCTGGAAGTCAGTATTTTGTGTTAAAGGCCTTGGCTCATTAGTTGAGGCCTACCTCCCTACCACTAGGGCAGAATTTGGTTTATTCAAAACCTCTTGATCAAGTGGTATAGAAATAATGTTTACTTGCTGTCACTGTGTCAAGATACTGAAAATAAGGATATTTTAAATTATATAATTTTATTGGAATACTATTTTCTAATAGTATTATAAAATGGTTCTATTCAAAATGTTTTCTAAAAGAATATTGCTTCTGACATATATAAAGATATCTAGGGCAGTACAGGTGTATGTAGTCCCAGCTCCTCAGGACTGAGGCATCTCAGCCATGTAGACTATGGCTACCCTTCCCCATGTTTGTGCCTCATTCTCTTTGGAGGAGTGCTTTTTTTCAGTGCGATCCTGTTCTGCTGTGCTGTGTTCATAGTATTGCTTTCAGTTTCGATAGGTGCATGGCTATGATTATTCTTGTTACTATGATTATTAAGTCAAAATTTGCAGACATTAGCAGTTGACTATTTTTTGTAGCTGAGGTTGCTTTGACTAAGAGAACAGAACATTCCTGTTGAAGTTTGATGCTTGTTATTTTATTGAGATAAATATTTTTGTTTGTTTTTCTTAGTCTGTTGGTATCAGGAGGGTTCATTGCTGAATGCAAACATGTTATCATTTTATTAAAACATGATTTGTAAATGTAAACAGTATGAAAACTGACTGAATCACTGTGGACAGAGCTCTGATTACTCAGTTGCTCAGGGTCAGGATTCCCTTTTCCTGCCCTCTGTGCTTGTTTCCTATAATGTCTCATCTTTCCTAGACACCGTTTGAGCCCTGAAGGAGCTGTCTGTCTCCTTCTTTTATCTGAATTTAATTATTTTATGGAAGAGGAGCAGGAAAACAGAATATTTACATTGTGAACATCAGTAATGGTTTGACCTTACAGTACACATAAGTGCCAGTTCCACTGTTAAACTCACTGCCTACTGTGGATGCAGGAACTAAAGCAAGGGAGGTTAGGTGTTGGCTCTTGCACATAGAGCTAAGGTGATGGAGGTTGTATTTAAGTCCCCCTGAGCTCTAATTCACATGCTGCTCTCTGTTAATCTATGATACCAGAAGCCACCAGGGACTCTTCTCACCTTGTAGCACATTGCCTTCTGTTCTTTCTATTTTACTGTTTTCATTGGCAAAATACCAAATACTAAATGTCAGTGGTTTTGAATAGGAAGCCATTTGCATTTTGAATTCTTTCTTTTGTTTGAGTGATTCCAGTTAATTTTCTCATCTTTCAGGACTTATTGAAACTTTTGGGAGAATGAGGCACAGATAAGTACTTAGGTATTTAAAATGTGTTGCTGTGACACATCTGGAGTTTTAACTACCAGAGATGTATTTGAGCAAGGGACCCTGACTTAGACCTTGGTTTAATAATTTCATGAGATCTTCCTTAGATCATTTAGCAGCAGAACAGAGTCAAGGTAGCCCAGGTCTGCCTGTTGGTATCTTTACATGCTCTATATACTAACTGCTCCCAGTTCTGTACTGACATCATCATAGAACTTTCAACTGTGTATGAGCATATGTAGGATAGCGATACCCCTTGAGTTGCATGAATATGTTGATTTCCTGTCTTTGAATGTTAGGATTAGAGTGTAAGATTTTTTTTTTGTGTGATATTCCTTAAATTGAATGATGAAGATAGACTTGTCACTTAGCCCAGTTTGATTTTGTACAGAGAACCAGGATCTGTATAGGGTGTCTTTTCAATAAACAGTTTAGCCTTCTAGTGTAAGGCTAAGTTTGCAGGAATTGTATCATGAAGGCTAGTTTCTCAAGCAGCATTTCTGGTTATTCTGGGTCACGCTGTTCCTTTCTTTGGAGTTTGATTGTTTTATAGGAGTGTCCTGAAACTAGGTGTGCAGACATTTGCAGGAGAACCCCAGTACGCTACAGATACAAACACAAACATATGTTATCTAAGTGAAGTGTTTGTTTTATAAAAAACGTATGACCTTTGAAACATTTTACATACTCCTTTTTATTTTATTTTTTCCTTTAAGGATCTGAAGCATCTTTCCCAACCTCAATGGTAATACTTGCAACTTAAAATGCTAATATACTCGTATCATTTTAACATTGTAAGTTGTAATTTTTTCATTGGTAATAAATTATTTATACTATCTTTCATACAAATCATGTTTTGATTTTTTGAACCTAAAAAAAAGTACAGGCTTAGATATTTAAGTATCTAAGACTCATCCATAGTTCATTGTGCCTTTCCTAATAGGTTTTAGTATATCATCATATAATGTGACTTTCTATTATGTCTTTATTTATAATGCTTAACTTGAATAGTTTTTTTAAAATATCATGATCAGTCTCTGAGTAGATTGAACAATTTAATTAGAAGAACAAGTTACAAAGAATTTAAAGCAACATTGACATATTTTTTTTTTTTTTTTTTTTTTTTTTTAGCTATTCCTGATTAAGCAGCAGAGTTAATATGAAACTCATGTCATACAGTGTTTCACAGTTCTGGGATTAACTTTAATCCAATTTATTCTCCCAAAGTGCAGGTATTTAACATAGGTGAGAAGTAATAGTATATTATGGCTAATTATGATGTCTGTAGTACAAAACAGAATTTTAATTCTGCCATTCAGTTTATGTGTTCTTGTATCCTATGGGCTGCTCAGGCATTTTCAGTATCAAACACCATAGTGAGTTTAAACATCAGAAAATTCTCATAACTGTAGAATCTAAAACTCTAGAACCAGGTTACAAGAAGGGTTTGTTTATCCTGGTGCCTTTTGTTCTGGGTTTAAAGCTGCCATCTTCCCTTATGTCCACACATGGTATTCTCTCTGTATACATCTGTGTCCAAATTTCCTCTTTCTATAAGTCCACTAGTAAGACTTGGTTAGAATTCACCACCTGATCTCATTTTAACTTAATTCCTTCATCAAAGACTCTCAAATATTATTAACTGGAGTAGTATCTCTCAACCTGTGGTCTACAACACCCTTGAGGGTTGAACAACTCTTTCACAAGACCATCAGAAAACACAGATATTTACATTACAATTCATGACAGTAGCAAAAGGATAGTTATAATGTAGCAACAAAAGTAATTTTATGGTTTGGGGGTCACCACAACATGAAGAACTGTATTAAAAGGTTGCAGCATTAGGAAGATTGAGACCCACTGAGCTAAAGTCTGAGGTCCTAGTGGTAGGATTTCAACTCATGAGTTTGGGGGCATTAGGGTTATGATTTATTTTATAACAGATTTTTAGATCTGCCTGATTTGTAAAATAACTTAATAGAAATACATTCTGTGGTTGTTATGAACATCTCAATAAATGATATACTCAATTTGTGCAGCAGTTAATCTGGAATCTGGTGAGTATGATCTTCCCTACCATAGCCAAAGCCTCTTTATATTGAAGGCTTGCTTCCTGGGATACCATTCATCAGAGACCATGCAGTCTGGCTTCCCTTCTGACACCACTGGAGAACCAGGCTTGCTGCTATTACCACAATCTGTGGCTGTGCAGGGACAATAGAAGAGGGTGGGGACAGTAGCAGAGTGTGGGAACAGTAGCAGACAACTTTTTTTTTTTTAAACAAAGAACATTTATTCTAATTCTTCCTGCTTGCCTTTCTACCTTTCTGTATTCCTGCCTATTGCGGATAATAGCAGCTTTGTAGAAAGGAAGTTGATATGAATTACCCTGTAGATAAGCTTTATTAGAAGAATTATAGCATCTCAGCCTGCAGTGCGAGGACAAGCATTCAGGTCCAGATAAGAATTTTATTGTAAGACAGCTCTCGGGGATAGTGTTGATGGGGTCAAGAAGGGACAGAGCCTTCAGTTCTCCTCAGGTCGGAAGGACAAGGAGAATTATAACACAATGGGATCCTGAAGGGAAAGGTAGACCCATCAGATCCAAGAAACAAAAGACTTCTTGCTCTCAAAGGATTTCAAGGGCAAGCTGGGGAGATGGTTAAGTTCCATACCCTGTAACCTAGCATAGTGTAAAAGTCACAAGACACTGATAAAGTAATAATTCTAGCTTGTCTTGGGTTTAGGAGCAGATGGTCTGCACCTGCCAGAGGGAGGGAGTGAACTCTGTGAAAAATGCAAGGTTACTGAAATACCTTCTCAGCATTGTCTAGGGAGTCTGTAACCTGACCCACCCTTCCTGCCTTCCCTCCTGCCCTTCACCTCCTTGAACTTTCAATCTGTGTACTTCTTTTTCTTCCTTTTAATTTAACAACAACAATTTGCTACAATTTAGCTAAAATGGTCCTGATTAATCTCATAATCTTCTTGTATTAGCTTCTCAGGTTTTTCTTCTGACCTCTGTGGACTTCAGACATGCATGGGATACACAGATAAACATGGGAGTAAAACTCTAATACACACAAAATAATACATCTAAAACAAACATCAAAACATATGTCCTTAACAGATTCTGGGCAAAGTGGATGGAGAAGACGATGTGAATTTTGTGTTCAGGGTATTTGAGCGATCTGTGGTCATCAAATTGTGCATACGTACTGTTCTGGCGATGGCTCTGCAAAGCTTGTGAGCTTCTTGATTTCTTGTCCTACCCAGCAGCTTTTCCAGTGTAATATATGCACATCAAGAGTAATCTCTCCATATTAGGGTCAGGAGATAAGAGATATTTGGCATTGTACAGGGAGTAACTATAAAATCAGTGTCAGAGCACCAAGTAGAAATAGCCACGTGCTGCTGCTGCTTCTTCCATAACGTAGTGTGCATGAAAGGATTGTCTGAGTACTAGCTAAGTACTAGCTAGCCCTAGTATTTTTAACTCTAATGAAAACTGGTAACGTTTCTTTTGTGCTAGTGTTGTGCTAAGTTATTTCAGCTCTAAGGAATTAAATATTTTTCAAATACTTGCTGTATCTTTTAGTCAGTGTAAATGTTATTTGCTTTAAAAAAACATCCCTGCTACTATCATGTGCTGTCACAGTCACAGTTCATGTCAAGTTACAATACTCCTGATTCTCTAGTGGGGTAAGGAGGAGGGTAGACTGCATTGTCTCTGGTGTACCATGCCATACTATAAGTAGATAGTATTCAGCCCATCTGTTGAGAAAAATGTTGGTGCTTGTAGACAGTCCAGTGATTATTAAATTCACACAGAGTGTGTGTGTTAGCTGGGGTTACTACCGTTGTGATACAACAACATGACCAAAGACAACTTGGGGAAGAAAGGGTTTATTTCACTCATAGTTCCATATGACAGTTTATTATCAAAGCAGTGAGGACAAGAACTCAAGGCCAGCTGGAATCTGGAAGCAGGAGCTGATGCAGAGGCATTGGAGGGGTCTTACTGGCTTATTCCCCATGGCTTGTTCAACATGCTTTCCTGTAGAACCTAGGACCACCTGCCCAGGGGTAGCCCTATGCACATCAACCTAAAAACTGCTATGCGGCTCCATCTACAGCCTCATTCTATTGAGACATTTTCTCATCTGAGGTTCCCTCTCCTCTCCAGTGACTCTAGCTTGTGTCTAATTGCTATAAAACTAGCCAGCACAATATATGTTTCTATAAAGACATAAAGAGTTTAGTACTCAAAAAACATGCCCAGTTCATGTAGAGCATTAGCTGCTGATTTCTGTGACTGGAACACCACAGTTTAGCCGGCCAAACTGTTTCTTATCTTCTATCGTAATGAAACAGATGACACCATTAACCTGTAAGTTGCTTCAGAATGGAGGCTGATTATAACAAAGCAAAGCAACCCAGACAAATAAAAACCAATTGTAAAGCATTATCAGAGGACTGGAATTGGGAATTTCATCTTGACTCTGGGGAAGAAACAAAGGGCTGGACTTGAGTTTGACCTATGGTTATAAGAGTGTGCTGGGGAAACTTCTCGATTGGTGAACACATCAAAGTGTAAGTCGAATAAGTGGAATTAGATAGGGCATGAAAACTGTGTGGCCCCTGTCACCCCTGTATGCCCTTTGCATGTTGCCAGTCTTTGTGGTAAGCCGCTAAAAGTAAGTAAACTGTTTTCCTGAGTTCCATGAGCCATTTTAGGAAACTATCAAACCTGTAGATGTTTCGTGGGAACCTCTGATGTACAGCTGTTTAGTTAGGAGGCCTCACTTGAACTGGTGCCTGGCATTTGAAGTGGGGCAGCAGTGTGGATCAGAGCCCTTAGCCTGGGTGTTTGTGCCAACTTTCAGTAATTATTAACTGAATGAAAATGTTGAACATCTAATTGGTGCCTGGAAAATAGAAAATTAATTGGTGTGAGAAAACTCCATTTAGAGTCTGAAACACTAGAAGAAAAAAAAAATGTATGAATGCACCCGTAAAAGTGAATTTGAGCAATTTTCACTGACCACAAAAATAATAGGTATATTTGTTCTTCAAAGTTTAAGGATTAATACATATCTTGTTAGGGATTGGAGAAGCACACAATTTTATAATTAGTTTACCTTTCTCTGAAGTTCTTTACAATTCAATTTTTAACATAAAATGAAGACCTTTTCTAGGTTGCTTCCACTGCCCTTCCCCTGGAGTTCCCGGTAGCCATTTTCCAACATGGGAAACACAATAGGCTCTCTGCCTTGTCTGCTCTCTTCATTCTGGATCAGTCTATAAATTTTTATACCGTTCTTGTTTCTTTTTTAGTTGTCTTTCTCTTCCCTATACATTTTCTGTTGTACTTTTAAACTGATACCATTTAATTTTCATATTTTTGGCAGGAAAGAACAAGTTAGTACCTTGTACCAGAACATCAACCTTGTGGAGCCAAGACTAATCCAGCCGTATGAACGTGTTATAAGGAACTTTCTCCGTGAGATCAAACTCCAGAGCACAGAAATGGAAAACTTGGCCATTGCAGTGAAAAGGTATCAAACCACTTCCTTCCTAAGGACACATAAGGTCCTTTAACTTGTTCTGTGACCTGGGTGGCAAAGGGATTGGATGACACAATCATATTATGATGCAAGTAGACTTCCTGAACTTTAGGAATCTAGAACACTCTGGAATATTCTACACAGGGTAAGTTTTGTCAGGTAGTAATTGCAGGATCAAACAGCAATCTTTTGGTAGATCATTGCCATCCTATGATGTCAGTTCCTCAGAACTGATAAGTCTATCCTGAAATATTCAGAAAAATTTTTATCCAGCTACTTGACAAAACAGATGCTAGGACCTTATTGGACACCCAGTTCTCCCAGGAAGGCAGTGAAGTGGGGTATGGAGTTGGTGATCAGGACTAAAGCCGATTTACCTTTGGAAAATCTTCTGTTGGTGATTAGTAGCTAAAAGCTGTTTACTTCTGGCAATTCTTTTGTCTTCTTTAACTCTTTGCTGGTCTGTGGCTGGAAGCTGCTGGCTTCTGGTAATTTGACTTCTGCTGATAGCAACAGGGGATTAAGAAAAAAAAAAAAAAGACTAAGTTACTTGAACTTTTCTTTCTGACTCAAGGGCCCCTCTCTGGCCAGAGGAGAGGCTTGGAGTTTGTTAACACTTTGTGAGCCAGAGAGAAAAGAAAAGAAAGAAAAGGAGAAGTTAAGCACATATAGACACACAAATACATAGGTGCATGCACACACACAAACACACACATACAAACACACATATACACACTTTGGTTGGGCCTGAACACTTATTAATTCTGCAAATGTTTTGTCAGGTAGTAATTGCAGGGTCAAACAGCAATCTGTTGGTAGCTCATTGCCATCCTATGATGTCAGTTCATCAGAACTGACATACATGTATAACTGATGGTTACATACATGTATGCTTGTATGCATGTACATGTTGACAAACATTTACATATGTACATTTGGTGAATGGGGCAGATCCCCCAAAGCCACACTTTATTTCTTCTCTCTGGCAATTCATATGTTCTAGACAAAAGTTCTTATAAAATTACCACATAGATAAAATACAGAAAGATGTTGATAGTAAGTTGAAAGCCGTAATTAGAAACCATTCCTGAGCGTGTTCCTTCCACTTTAGCCTACGACTGTCAAGACTATATAATAGAAATTTAAAATTGGAACTAATTGTCTATCCCTGTAAAGTTTTTTGTCTAGGCTTGTCACCCAGTTGTGGCAACAATATTTTCAGATTTTTTCTGACAGTCTCCCAGAAGTCTTCTGACTTTAGTTACTGTTTGTTTCATCCTAATATTTAATATCTTTTAGTTGTTTAATGTCATTTTACATTCAAGTAGTCACATTGACAACCTTAGTTTATTATATAGATGGGCTGGGAAATATCATAAAGACCATCTCTATAACGTGAAGCCTGGTGTTTTGAGTTTCTCTTTGAGTTCAGTCCAAGCATACAATGCATTTTTTGAATTTTAGAGCCCAGGACAAGGCGGCCATTCAACTAAGTGAATTGGAAGAGGAAATGGATCAGAGGATTCAAGCTGTGGAAAATGAGACCCGGAAAGATGTGAGTTTTTGGATTGGTGGTTGATTCATTTGGCAGATCTTCGGGGAGACCTTTTCTTGTATAGCTGCAGGCACTTCTCTTGGTGCTAAGGTGTGGGGACAGCAGGCTTCACTGTTTAGTACTCTGTAAAAATATCAACGTTCTGGATTTTGATTTTTTTTTTTTATAAGCAGAAGTGTTTTGTGCTCATGAGTTAAAGAGGTACAGAGATGATAACCAAGTAAGTGAAGGCTGCTCCACAGGAGGCATGGCATGAAATTCAAGTGAGTTGGAAAGGAGTCAGCTTTCATGGGAAGGCAGAGGACTCTTTGAAAAGAAGAATGTCGTGGAGTGGAGGGCTAGTGGACCGTGAGTCGGCTTTGGTGAGAAGATGGCCGCACATCTATCTATATATTGGTCTCACTACCCAACTTTATATTTTTATTGCACTTACTTTAAAATCTGGCCTTGTAACTGTCACTTTTATTATCGGAGAAACTCTTAAGTTGAAAGCGTTATCTTCAGAAATTTCCCTAGAAAGGTATGTTTTTCAGTATAAAAATATATTTGGGCAGCTGATGTTTGCTGAAGGTAGAAAATATACACATTTCTCCAAGTAAATAATATTAGGACTTAAATTTTATTTTGATGCTGAGAGGCAATAGGAGTGTAGACCTGAGCGCTGGTTCTGACACACTTAAGTCTACTCTTAATCCTGAGTTCACTTTTACCAAGGCCAGTGGCGATGGTAAACTAATCTCTTGTCAGTCAAATTTACAGAACAGTCCTACCACCTAGCAGCCTCAAGGAGGATTAATCATCCTGATGTATATAAAGTACTGAGAGCTGTTGTCTGTGTTAGGCACAACCATGGCTGCTACGATTTCTTTCTGTGCCTTTGTTGTTTCCTTTCAGATAATTTACCTTACTTGTCTTTATCACATACTTAGATCCCTCTAGGTACCTTTATTTGTTCTATCTCTTTTAATAAAAATATATTTATTAATGCTTTGAGAATATCATACAATGTATTTTGATCATCTTCAAAACTTACATTTATAGCACAGTCCAATTATGTTTAGAAACAGTAAATTCATTTTTAGCCTTCCTTAAAACTCTCTACCACTGTTGAATCTATACTTTCATTCATGGATCGAACAGTTCTCACAGCCACATATTATACTATGACCATCTCTCCTTGCTTCCACTGCCTCCCAAATCAATTGTTGGTAATGAGGATAATAACATGACCTCTACCTCCTAAAATTTCATGCTTTGCTAATGATAATATCTTCTTATTTTCCTGGCTTCATTCTAGAAGTCAAAAACAAACGTATATCACATATAGCTTCTTTTCTGTATTTTACTTGTGGCCAGTCAGTTTCTATGCATGTAAATCCTGAGACTTTAGCATGCCAGTCAAGGACTTTTCTGCCAGCTGAATGTTTTGGCATTGGAAAGAGCTGTGCTTGGCAGCCCTTCCCAGTACCAACGTCACACCTTTAATCATGTTTTCTCTGGATCACAAGTGCTAGGTCATTGGAGACTTTCCTTAGCTTTCTCCAGTCACCATGGCATCCTTCTGTCTCCTGGACTCTTCATCCTGTATAGCTACCTCCCAGTGGCATCACTTCACTCCTTGTGAGTCTGGTTTTCTTTCTATTGTTTCTTTACCTTGGTGATTTTTTTATTTATTATTTTTTACTTTTTTGTGTAGCACTGGCTGTCTTGGAACTGACTCTGTAGTCCAGGCTGGCCTTGAACTCAGAGTGAGCTCAGAATTAAAGGCTCAAGCCACTACTGCCCAGCTGCCCTGGTAATTTTTTTCAGATTCTTCTATTTTCCTAAATTCTGCAAAATTGAGTCTCCATCTTATACCAATTTCTGCATCTAGTTCTCTAGCCAAGGGAATCTCTTTTCCCCATGACTTTTTTTTTTTTTTGTACATGAAATGTACATTTTTTCACTGTACCATCTTTAGTGACTTAAATTTGTGTTCAGTAAACTGTACTCATACAAGTTTTAAGAATATGGCAAGTGTGGGCATACGTGTGTGTGTGTGTGTGTGTGTGTGTGTGTGTTTGTGTGTGTGTTGCCATCTTTGTCTTTGCCTGGCAACTACTCTTCAATTTTTTTTTTTTGCCACTATAGGTTCATTTGAAGTTTTAAAACTATATATCAAAGGAATATTATACTATGTGCTATTTATTCCTGGTTTCCTTTACTCAGCGTAATTATTGTGAGACTTAGCTATGTATCAGCACTCATTTATGTTATAGTAAAGTAGTAACTTTAAATTGTATAATATGTACATGGTGTGTGTTCTTGCATTGGTTAATATTTCAGCTCCCTTCAGTTTTAGACTAGTACAAGATGTTGTGAGTATTCACGTATGAAAATTTATGTAGGCAAATACTTCTTATTTCTCTTTAGAATTCTTAGAGTAGAATAGTTTGTTTACTCTCTGTGAGTATGATTCCTTCTGTAAGATACTGGTGTACACTGTACAACCAAAGGTGAGAGTTCTGTCCTTTCTTTACATTGTAGGTAGGTGAAAGAATCTGGATACATTTTCCTAATGACTAACCTGCTAGTATGAGTTAATGTGCTTATTTTCATATACTTACATATACATACATTTGTATGTAACTGCTTTGATAAAATATGTTGCTAATTAAAAAACATACATTTTTTATTGCTGAACTTCAGTTTCCTTAAATTCTCTGAACATACCCTATCTGATTCTTGATCTGTAAACGTTTTTATACAGTTCTTACTTTTATTATTCTTCTAAGAGACTTGTTGAAAAGTAGGAAAATTTCCTATCATGAAGTCCAACTCAGAGTGTTTCTCTTTGTGGGCCATACTTTCAGTGATGTAATTAACACCCTGACTGAACCAAGGTGACTGACCTTGTATCTCCTTTGATATAATTTATGTTTTACACTCTCAGTTCACTTTGCATATGTTACAGTGTACATTCTCAACTCACTTTGTACATGGTGCATATATATTGTGCAAAATCTCATCATTGATTTCTATGTTTTTCTATCTAATTATGCTAGTACTGTGGAAAACAGCATTTGTTTGTCCATTTGCTCTGCCCTGGCTCTGCCCTGTGTTTACAGCTGTTGCTTCATAGTGAATCTTGAAGTCCAAAGGTTTCAATCCTTATTTTCATTCCTTTACAGAGTTACTATGCCATTTTTACTTATTTAATTTTCATAGAATCAACTTATATTGATGTTTAAAAGCAAATCTAAAAAAAAAAAAAAATCCCACTGAGGATTTGACTTCCCAGTTATTTACAGGTTAGGGTAGTGCACTGACATTGTGACAGCACTGTGTACTCTCTACAAATGAACCATTTTCTCTATCTTCCTTCTCAGAAGAGTTTGATAGTCTGTAGTATGCAAACACGACACGTGGTTTTTCTTAATTGTTCAATTTTGATGACATTGAAAACATTTTGGATTTTTATTTTTGATTGTTAGTAGTAAATCTGTGAAAAAATGTAAAATATTAGTATATGTAATTAGTGTATACATACACATACATACATGTGTGTGTGTACACATATATACACACACTGAGTAACTTCTGATGGATTCCAGCAAGTTTTCATGGTTGATAATAATCTATGAACAAAGAAAACTTTATTTCTCTTATGAATGATGTTTTCTTGTCTCACTATGATATATTCCATCTGTAATGTTGAATTCAGTTTGCTGAATTATAGTTGTGTATAAAATTGTAGCTCACTGGAGAGATAATTATGTAATTTTTGTTGTGCTGGGATGACCTGCCAAGGAACAAGTGTACAAGAATTTGTGAGACCAGAATTGACTGTTTTTCTGGCATCATATTTATGTCCATCGGAGGTAAGAACTCGCTTTCCAGTTAGGTAGCATTTCATAGCACCATTTCTCTCTGCTGGGGCTAATCATTTAGTGCAAGGCCTAGGAGTCTTTAGGAGTTAGGCATTTAGGAGTTAGTTATTTTTCTTTTATAAAAGACATCACAAGTCATTGGATCAGATGACTAGCTAGCAATTAGGGCCTGGTTATTGGCAGGAGGGAGATTTTTATTTTTATATTTTGGTCTTCGCTTTTGGTCAATGATGTCACTTTTTTATGAAAATAAAAGAGATAGTAGAAAAGCAGTTATTAATATTTATCATTTAATACTGCATTGCTTTTTTCTTAATATATTTCAGTGTTTACTGAGATTTTTCTTCATTAAACATCAATATTTTTATTACTTTTTACAAAAAGTTTAAAATGAAATTACATTGTTTACTCCTTATTTTTTGTCGGTCAAACTCCTACCATGTCCTCAACTCTCATTTTCTCTCAAATTCATGGCCTCTTTTTCTTTAATTGTTACTGGTTCATACATGTGCATAAATATATGCACAACTATGTGCATAAACACAACATGCTCAGTCTGCTTAGTGTTGTTTGTATGTATATGGTTTCTGGCCTGCTCACTTGGTTTTAAACAGTTAAAGAGCTAATCCCTGGGGAAGATTTATTCTCTTCTCTCATCATTCCGTTGTAGTTTTTATTTAGAGATAGGGACCCATGAAATTTCCCCCCTTACTTTAGCATGCTTATTGGTGTTAGCTTCTCTTGTCTTTCCAAGAGACATGGTTTCAGCAGATTGCTAGTTTTCTGACTTTTTCAGTATTTCCTCTCCCTCTTGCATGATGTTCCCCGTGCCTTACATACAGTAGTTGTGGTATACCTGTATCCATTGTGACTGGGTACCCTACTCAACTTTTCTTTGTATTTTGACCAGTTGTGGTTTTCCATACTGTATTGTTCTTGAGCTGTCCTTTGATCGGGAGTATGTTGGGGGGGCAGTAGCTACACTTTTTGTTGTGTAGTAGGATGAGTGTTTAGAATGCAGTTAGGAATCAATCATGCTGGGTTAGTAAAGTGCCACAGTTGTACTCTTAGACATATCATGTCCTGCTGGTCATCGTTATATAAAGGCACAGTTGAAAAAGGATTTTTGGTTCCTTCCCTTTTTTGGCAGCTTCTGTAGCACTTTCTGGTAGTAGAGAAGTTATTCTCCAGGGAAGAAATTTTTGGATGAAATTCATGTGTAGAAAGTACACAGTATCTTTCTTCAGCAGTCGGTAATTTAATAATACTCTGGGAGACAAGCAAGTGCAGCACAATAGACTATATTGTTTTGGAGTCTCTTGGGCTCCCTTGGTTTGAAAGGTCTTTTCTTTCTAACGTTGGGGATTTTGTTAATCTATGGCTCTTGTGGAGAGCATTGCCAGCCCAAGTGACATAGTAAAGTTTTAAATTTTATCAGTATATAAATATATACATATATATTCAATATATGTACTTTTTGTTAGATAAAGAATGATTCCTTGTATTTCTCAAAAAGTCTTAGTGTTGTTTTTCCCCTTTCTTCCTTACTGTATTGACTTCCTTTCTTTTCTCTGACTCAAAAGACCACTATTTTTTGTTTTTTTCTTCTATTTTCTCTTTTATGTTACTTATACACTGCTATTTCCCTCTCTAGAGACAAATTCTGCTTGTTGGTTTATTTTTACTTTCCTGGTTTCTATGGTTACCTTAGGCTATATACTCACATCTGATGATTTGGATATTGGAACTGTAGATGAGAGTGACCATACACATTTGTCTTTCTGACTCTCGTTTACCTCAATATAGCCTTTCCTACATTCATCCAAGTACCTGCAAATTTCATGATTTCATTTTTTGGTTACAGTTAAATTGTATTGAATCCTGTATATGAACCACATTTTCCTTATCCATTCCTCAGGTGAAGGACATTTAGGTTATTTACATTTTCTACCTATTGTGAACAGAGCATCAATGCACATAAATGAGCAACTATCTGTGGGGCTGATAAATCCCCAACATTAGTAATAAAAATATTAGGCATACGCCAAGGATTGTATAGTGATGCATGGGTTATGTGGTAGAGTTATTTTATTTGTTTGTGAATTCTCTGTACTGATTTCCATAGGGGCTACATTACTTTGCAATCCCAACAACAATTAATGAGGGCTCTCTTTTCCGTATATCCTCTCTTGCATTTGTTGTTTAGTTGTTTTGTTTATTTTAGCCATTATTTCTGGAGTCTGAAGAAATCTCAAAGCTGTTCTGAATTGCATTTTCCTAATTTCTAAGGATGGTGAACATTTTAAAATAATTTCTAAGTTAATATCTCTTTGAGGACTCTGTTCAGATATATAACCCAGTTTCTGAATGTGTCTTATTGTTGATTTTGTTTTTTGAGTCTGTACCAATGTGCTGGATGTCCGAAGCAACAAAGGAGTTCTAATTGTGTCTTGAGCTGACTTTTGGTGGTTTTGTAGATGGGGGAACCTCTACTTAAGCCACCACCTGACTGTTTTGGGACCTGCAAGTTGGTTCAGTAGGCCTTTACTCTTAACTTTGGCATTCAATTAACCTTTGCTTGGTGAAGCTAATTCCAGTGCAAAGACATTTTGTTTTACAAACAGATATTTTTATTTTGTATGTGTGTATCTGTGTACTGAGTGCATGCCTGGTGTCCATGGCAGCCAGAAGAGAGCATCAGATTCCCTGAAACTGGAGATTCAAATTGTTGTGAGCTGCCATATGGATTATGGGAATCAAACTCTGGTCCTCTGTTGGAGCAGCTGGTGTTCTTAACTGCTGTGCCATCTCTCCAGCCTGGATACCTCAATTTTTTGATAACTACGTTGACTCTATAGGAATGACCAAGGGAGTTCCAAACTAATGCTAAAATTAAATAGGTATAAGATTAGAATAGAAAATATTCTACTGGTCAATAGTAAACAAGAATTTATACTGAGTTAACTATTTTTTTTTTTTTTTTTTTTTGTAATCAACAAGGATTTAATTATGCCAGGGCTGATCTTAAAGGAATGTCTTCAGATGAACATCTTGGGAAAATAAACTCATACTTACTATGACAATAACAGAGAAGGGGTATGTTTGGGTCATACTTTGTGGAATGTGTTACGCTTTGATTTATAAGAATATAGCTCCTGATAAGACAATCACCAATGCCATTGGTAGATTATCTACCCTTCCCAATGAATTAACAACAGCAACAAAAATAATTAAAAGAATCTCAAAAAAGGACAATTATAAGATTAAATGATAAAAGAAAGAGGGATTTGAAAGAAACAAACTGTTATTGCCCTTTTTATGCTGAACTTAGAGTTCAATAGAGTTATAGGTAACTAGGAAAATGTGTGCTCACTGCCAGCTGTCCAGTGGCACCTGTTCATTTTAAAACCGAGAGTTGAGAAGTTACCTATAGTTTGCTAGGTGACTGAATCAAGGTGAGAAGAGAGAGCAGTCTCCAGCTTTAAATTATTCACTAGAAAAGGCTTTGGTCTTTAAACCAATTAAGATGGTACATTTGGTAATGAGGCAAGTCATGGCCTATGGGGGAAGAAGACAGCAATTTCTCATAATCTGGTTACTTAAAAAAAAAAAAAAAAAAGTAGAAATTACTATCTTGAGCCTGTATATCACAACCATTTTTGCCTTTTCTCTATTTGTGGACCTTTCAGTGGAATTATATATTATTAAAAACCTGCTTTGTTTTCACTAGTGTCTTTTATTTGTTATTACCTCATTTCCAACAAATAGTGATCTAGCTTGACCTGGCTTGACCTTCTGGCCAAGGACCATAAATTTATTTTGCAGCTTCAAGGAGGAGAGGACAACTTTTTTTTTTTTTTTAAATCAACCTTGTCCTGCAAACACATTGTGTGTGTGTGTGTGTGTGTGTGTGTGTGTGTGTGTGTGTGTGTGTGTGTATAGCGGGTGAGAGAGTGGATTGGTTTGCTTTTCCCTTGTTGCTGCAGGTGCCTCTCTGTCAGGTATCTTTGTCAGAAGGACAGACTATCAGGGGACTTCCTTTGGGGACAGAGAAAGTCAGCTAATGGATCTGTGACATAAAAGTCCTGTACCAAAAGAGAGAGATGGGATCATTACCTTTTATGAAACCCTTATATGTTATTTAATTTTTCTGGATGAGTCTGTTTTTCTATATGTAGCCAGCAACATGAGAAGTTTCCACTTTTCCGTCATAGTTGTCTTTCATAAATGAATCCCTTTCCTCCAAGCCTATTCCTTCTACCTCAGTGAGGATTTCTGAATAGAAGTCTTTAGGCCTCCTGGTGTGCCATTTTGTCACTGTCTTCTACAGGAAAATTTAACAGGATACATCAGAGTGCAACATACAATCGCATGCTGTGTAATGGTGTCTCAGCTGCGTGTTGTACAATGACTGGCTCCATCATTATTGCCAACTGATGTTGTAGCCACCTTATTTGGTGTAAGAAAATGTAAGTGTATTTCACCATGTTTACTTGAGAAGAAAAATCACTCAAAAATATTTCTCAGATGGCACCTTCTTAAGAAAATCTTCCAGCCTATCACAATTTTTGTGCACTTTGCATAGAAAATTTTTCCTTTTTTTATTCATTATTTTATCTATTTACATTTCAAATGTTGTCCCCCTTTTTGATCTCCCTTTGCTTCTGAGAGGTTGCTCCCTAGCCACCCACCCACTCCCAGCTCACTCCTACAGAATCCCCCTTCACTAGTGCAACATGCCTCTACTAGACCAAGGACCCTCCCATTGATGCCTGATAAGGCAGTCTTCTGCTATGTATGTAGTGGAAACCATGGACCCACCCATGTATACTCTTTGGTTGGTAGTTTAGATCCTAGGAGCTCTCTGGCGTCTGC
Source organism: Arvicanthis niloticus (assembly GCF_011762505.2). Taxonomy (NCBI): domain Eukaryota; kingdom Metazoa; phylum Chordata; class Mammalia; order Rodentia; family Muridae; genus Arvicanthis; species Arvicanthis niloticus. The sequence goes on from NC_047662.1 coordinate 74,925,458, forward strand.
TTAGTTGATACTGTTGTTCTTATAGGGTTGCAATTCCCTTCATCTCCTTCAGTCCTTCCCCTAAATCTTCCATTGGGGTCTCCAGGCTCCGTCCAATGGTTAGCTGTGAATTTCTGCATCTGTCTTCGTCAGGTCCTGTCAGAACCTTTCAGAAGACAGCCATACCAGTCTCCTGTTTGCAAGCACTTCTTGGCAATACTATTGGGGTTTGGTGTCTGTGGATGGAATGGATCCCAAGGTGGGGCAGTCACTGGATGGCCTTTCCTTCAGTCTGTGCTCCATTTTTTTTTTTTTTTTTTTTTTTTTTTTTTTTTTTTTTTTTTTTTTTTTTTTTTTTTGCTGCTGCATTTCCTTTAGACAGGGTCAGTTCTGGGTGAAAATTTTTAAGATAGGTGGGTGGCCCCATCCCTCCACTGTGGGCCATATTGGGTTTTATCTCCCTGCTCTTGGGTATTTCAGCTAATGTCATCCCCATTGGGTCCTGTGAACTTACCTTTGTGGCATCTGGGGCATTTTAGTGGTTCCCCAATACCCCACCCACATTACTACTTATTTCTATTAGGTATCCTAGCCCTATGGACTTCTCTCCTGTCTCTACCCATACCTTATCCTGCTTTCCATTTTTCTCTCTCCTCCTCTCCTCTCCCACCCACCCAGGTGTTTCCGTTTCTCTGCCTCCCATGATTATTTTGTTCTCCTTCTAAGTGGGAATGAAGCTTCCATAATTTGTCCATCCTTCTTGTTAAGCTTCATATGGTCTGTGAGTTGTATCATTGGTATTCTGAACTTTGGGCTAATATCCGCTTAATCATTGAGTACATACCATGTATGTTCTTTTGGATATAGGTTACTTCATTCAGGATGATATTTTCTAGCTTCATCCATTTGCCAAAAATTCCTGAAGTTCTTGTTTTTAATAGCTGAGTAGTTTCCATTGAGGAACATCTTGGTTGTTTCCAGCTTCTGGCTATTACAAATAAGGCTGCTATGAACATAGTGGAGTATGTGTCCTTGTTGTATGTTGGAGCATCTTTTGGGTATATACCCAATATTAATAAAGCTGAGACTTCAAGTGGAGCTATTTCCAATTATCTGAGGAAATGCCAGATTGATTTCCAAAGTGGTTGTACCAGCTTGCAATCCCGCCAGCCCATTTATCCTTTGTGTAGAGGAAGGCTACTGATTTATTTGAGTTGATTTTATATCGAGTCACTTTCTGAAGTTGTTTATCAGTTGTAGGAGTTCTTTGGTAGAATTTTGGGGGTTGCTGATATATACAATCATATCATCTGCAAATACTGGTACCTTGACTTCTTCCTTTCCAACTTGTATTCCTTTGACCTCCTTTTGTTGTCTAATTGCTCTAGCTAGAACTTCGGGTACCAATTGAATAAATAGGGAGTGAGTAGGCAGCCTTGTCTTGTCCCTGATTTTAGTGGGATTGCTTCAAGTTTCTCTCCATTTAATCTGATGTTGCCTCTTGGTTTGCTGTAGATTGCTTTTATTATGTTTACATATGGATCTTGAATTCCTGACCTCTCCAATACTTTAAACATGAAGGGGTGTTGTATTTTGTCAAAGGCTTTTTCAGTATCTTAATGAGATGATTATATATTTTTTCTTTGAGTTTATGTTGTAGATTATGTTGATGAATTTTTGTATATTGATCCATTGCTGCATCCCTGGGATAAATCCTATTTGATTTTGGTGAATGATGGTTTTGATGTGTTCTTGAAGTCAATTTGTGAGAATTTTGTTGAGTATTTTTGCATTGATACCCATAAGTGAGATTGGTCTGAAGTTCTCTTTCTTTGTTGGTTTTTGTGTTGTTTAGCTGTCACTGTAACTGGCTTTATAGAATGAATTAGCTATTGTTTCTTCTGTTTCTCTTTCCTGGAATAGTTTGAGAAGTATTCAGATTAGGTCTTCTGATAAAATTCTGCACTAAAACCATCTTGCTCTGGGCTGTTCTTGGTTGGGAGACTTTTATTGACTGTTTCTATTTCCTTAGGGTTTATGGGACTGTTTAGATGGTTTATCTGATCTGATTTAACTTTGGTACCTGGTATCTGTCTAGAAAATTATCCATTTCATCTAGATCTTCCAGTTTTGTTGAATATAGGCTTCTGTAGTAGGAACTGATAATTTTTTGAATTTCCTCAGTTTCTGTTGTTATGTCTCCCTTTTCATTTCTGATTTTTGTTAACTTGGATACTTTCTCTGAGCCCTTTAGTTTGCCTAAGGATTTATCTATCTTGTTGATTTTCTCAAAGACCAGCTCTTAATTTTGTCGAATGTTTATGTGGTTCTCTTTGTTTCTCATTAGTTTATTTCAGCCCTGAATTTGATTATTTCCAGCTGTCTACTCCTCTTGGGGCATGTTTGTTTCTTTTTGTTCTAGAGCTTTCAGATGTGCTGTTAAGTTGTTAGTGTATCACCTCTCGAATTTTTTTATGAAGCCAGCACTGTTTTCATTTTGTTTCAAAAATTTGGGTATGCTGTGTCTTCATTTTCATTGAATTCTATAAAGTCCTTAATTTTTTCTTCATTTCTTCCCTGACCAATTTATCATTGAGTAGAGAATTATTCAGTTTCCATGTGTATGTGAGCTTTCTGTTGTTTTTGTTGTTATTGAAGACCGGCCATAGTCCATGATGATCTGATAAAATGCATAGAATTATTTTCATGTTCTTGTATCTTTTGAGGCTTTTTTTGTGTTTGATTATATAATCAGTTTTGGAGAAGGTACCATGAGGTGCTGAGAAAAAGGTATATTCTTTTGCTTTAGGGTGAAATGTTCTGTAGATATCTGTTAAATCCATATGGTTCATGACTTCTGTTAGTTTCACTGTATATCTGTTTAGTTTCTGTTTCCATAATCTGTCCATTGCTGAGAGTGGGGTGTTAAAGTCTCCCACTATTATTGTGTGAAGTTCAATGTATGTTTTGAGTTTTAGTAGCATTTTCTTTACAAATGTGAGTGCCCTTGCATTTTGGGCATAGATGTTCAGAATTGAGAGTTCAGTTTGGTAGAGTTTTCCTTTGATGAGTACAAAATGTCCTTCCCTATCTCTTCTGATAACTTTTGGTTGAAAGCCTATTTTATTGGATATTATCATGATTACTCCTGCTTATTTTTTGGGACCATTTGCTTGAAAAATTTTTCCAGTTTTTTTGTTTGAGGTAGTGTCTGTCTTTGTTACTTAGATGTGTTTTCTGTATGCAGCAAAATCCTGGGTCTTGTTTATGTATCTAGTCAGCTTAAGATTTTTCATTGGGTAATTGAATCCATTGATGTTGAGAGATGTTAAGGAGAAGTGATTGTTGCTTCTTGTTATTTTTGTTGTTAGAAATGGTATTATGTTTGTGTGTGTTTTTTTCTTTTGGGTTTGTTGTGAGATAATTAATTTCTTGATTTTCCTTGGGTATAGTTTCTCTCCTTGTGTTGGAGTTTTTCTTCCATTGTCTTCTGTAGGGGTTGGATTACTAGAAAGATACTGTTTAAATTTGGTTTTGTCATAGAATATCTTGGTTTCTCAATTCATGATGATTGAGAGTTTTGCTGCGTATTGTATCTTGGTTTTGTATTTGTGTTCTCTTGAGGTCTGCATGACGTCTGTCAAAGGTCTCCTGGCTTATAGAGTCTCTGTTGAAAAGTCTGTTGAAATTGTGATAGATCTGCCTTTATATGTTACTTAGCCTTTTCCCTTTACCACTTTTAATACGTTCTCCTTGTTCTGTGTATTGATTATTATGTGATAGGTGGATTTCTCTTCTGGTCCAATCTATTTGTTGTTCAGTAAGCTTCTTATCTGTTTATGGGCATCTCTTTCTTTAGGTTAGGGAAGTTTTCTTTTATGACTATATTAAAGATATTTTCTGGCCCTTTGAATTTTGAATCTTCACTCTCTTCTATTCCTATCATTCTTAAGTTTGTTCTTTTCATTGTGTCCTAAATTTCCTGTGTGTTTTAGGTTAGGAGGTTTCTGCACTTTGTATTTTCTTTGATTGCTGTGTCAGTATTTTCTATGGTATCTTCTACACCTGAGATTCTCTCTTCTATCTCTTGTATTCTGTTGCTGATGCTTGCATTTGTAACTCCTGATCTCTTTACTAAGTTTTCCATTTCCAGGCTTGACTCACTTTGTGATTTCTTTATTGTTTCTATTTCCATTTTTAGGTCTTGATGGTTTTGTTTAGTTCCTTCTCCTGTTTGATTGTGTTTTCCTGTATTTCCTTAAGAAATTTATATGTTTCCTCTTGAAGTGCTTCTACCTGTTTATCCTTGTTTTCTTGTATATTTTTGAGCGAGTTATTTATATCCTCCTTAAGGTCCACTATCATCTTCATGAGATATGATTTAAGTCAGAATCTTGCTTTTCAGGTGTGTTAGGGTATCCAGAGTTTGCTGTGGTAGAAGAACTGGGTTCCAATGGTACCAAGTGGCATGGGTTTCTGTTGTTCATGTTATTGTGTTTGCCTCTTTCCATGTGGTTATCTCTGGCGTTAAGTGACCTTGCTGTCTCTGACTAGAGCCTGTTCCTCTTGTGAACCTGGTTATGATCAACCTCATTGAGACAGGGTGTCTCTGGGTGTGGGAAGGGACTGGGAACTCCGGATTTGCAAGCCTGGTTATGACAGACTTCCTGGGAGTCAAGCTGTTTTTGGATGTGGGCAACTGGGGGAATACTGGAGCACCTGCTTTGCCCCCAGGAACAGTTCTGCACCAGAAGAATGATGTCTCTCCAGGGTGGATAGGTCCTGTCAATTTTGGGTCCTATGGAGGTTCCAGTTATGCTTGGTATTGGGATGGGGAGTGTCACCTGGGAGCCTGATTATAATGTATGTCTTGGGAGTCAACCTGTCTATGGGTGTGGACAAGGGGGAAAGACTGAAGCACCTGACACTCCCCTGGGGACAGTTGTGGCTGCATAGAAAATTTTAATGTGATGTGCTTTCAATTCAGGTTAAAAAAAAAAATAGGACAATTATACTGGTTGTGCCTTCCTAAGTCCTGAGACAACACAGTATGTGGGAATTCAATGGAGCCCATAGATGTACTATATTTTTTGTCAGTAATAGTTAACTGATTTTTTGGTGTGTTGTGAACTTTGCAAAGTGTTACAGTCTTAGAGCCTGCACTTCAGGATGATGTGTGAATCTTGATATTCTACATTTCCTCCAGTTTTGTAGGTTTCAAGTCCAGCACTGGTGTATACCTGAGACTTCCTGGCATTCTTTTCCTACCTAGTCTTACTGTTCTCATTTAGGAGCATTTTGATCAGTTTAGCTTGATTAAAAAAAAATGCTTTATGTTAATGTGGGTTTGAAGGACATTTAAGAGCAGAAATTACTTACATGATGCTTCTTATTTTCCTTCTAGGAAAAACGCAAAGCTGAGGAAGCTCTCACTGACCTCAGACGTCAGTATGAAACAGAAGTAGGAGACTTACAGGTGACCATTAAAAGGTTAAAAAAGGTGTGTATGTGGCATCTAGATATTCTAGAAACAGCCTTAGTATCTCATTAATTGAAACTGGAAAATTTTTGAATTCTATTAAAGTGGAAGTAAGAATGACATTTCTTAGTTTGTCCAACTCCTTGAGACACTTATTTTTAAAGGCCCATCTGACTTTTAACATGGGAATAATAAAATGTTTTATCCTTGAACAGTTATCATACCTGTGGCTTTAGTTTCATTTATTAATTGCTTTGAGTGAATCCCTTGTTTTTAGTAGAAAGTCTGTTCTTTACTGAAACATTTTCTGGATAGGCCAGGAATCCTTGAATTCCTGTTCCTACCTGACTTCAAGCTGTGTGACAGATAACTAGTAAATATTAAGATTAAGTGAAATAAAAAGCTTTAAGTAGAAAGTTATGTGTCTAGAAATCACCTGATTACTGAGAGGTAAGGAAAAAATTGTAGAAATATGAGCAAAAGCATGTTTAAGTCCTGGCATTCTCTCTCATTGTTCCAATGAACAGTTTCTTTGTGCTCTGTGTCTTGCTAGCGCGTGTTTAAAAGTGGCTGTGGAGTGAGACAGCAGGATAGGTGAGACTTGGAGGCCTTACCTGCCTTGGTGCAGATGTTTATAGTGTAATTGATATTGTGCTATCAAATTGACATCTCCATATACAGAAACAATAATAACAACATCAACAAACCCTCTTACTGTCACTACAAGCTGATGTCTCAGGGTTAAGCTTATATCTTACATGTGGTTGTTTCCATAAGTACTGCAAATAGCATTAGACTTCATAAACATCAAAAGAAAAAAAAAAACACCAAGAGAATGTCTCAATTCTGAGCATCTATGCCCCAAATGTTAGGGCACCATCATTCATAAAAGAAATTTTTCTAAAGCCCAAAACACACATTGGACCCCACACAATAATAGTGGGAGACCTCAACAACCCACTCTTACCAATGGACATGTCATTGAAACAGAAACTAACCAGAGACACATTGAAACTAAAACACAATTTTAATAATAAATTTTCCCACCTAACCATAGCAGTTGATATTTTATCAAATATAATGTATTAAGATCATTCCCATAATTTGAAAATGTTAAATATGGGTCTGATCATTTTCTTAGATATACTAAGAAAATGTTGTACTTTGGTCAGCTTTCTTTAAGTATTTCTTTTGAGACTTAGCCTTGATCTATTTAACCACAGTCTTGATCAGCTTGACCTTGAATTCACTGTGTAACCAAGGCTGGCTCCAGACTTACCAATCTTTCTGCCTATGCCTCATCTTGATTAATAATTGATAGGAAATTGATTGCCCAGACTCATGGGGAAGTTATTTTTGCATTAGATATTCTTGAACTCTAGTATGAGTGTCTCATCAGCTAGCAAAGAGATCCGTGTGCAACGTCATAGTTTATTTTCTCTCTGTGCCTGTTTAGCGACACATCATGTTTAGTTAGTTATTACCGATTTCAGTTATTGTTGCAAACATTTCTTAAGTTCACCATGAAGAAAAAAGGTGGGTCTGACATTAACACTTGTCTTAAATTTTAATTCTAGCATGCATCTGTCTTCCTAGTACTTGAGAGGTACTGTAAACAGCAGTTTAAAGCAAAATTGTGACTAGACTCTGCATTATGAGACTGTATCTACCAAACCAAAATGGCAACAAAAAATGTATACACTGTAACAGAAAGTAAGATATTACAAAGATTACAAAGTAAAAGAGAAAGTGTTAAGCAGAGATGTGTTGTAAGTTATTTGATGACATTGTGAACCCCAAGATTGTGTACTGGACAAACCTTGTTGTGGTGTGGCTCAGCACTAGCAGACACCTTTCACCCAAGACCTTTCTGTTTATTGTAAACAGGTTGTTGTAGTGTGGTCTTTTGTAACACACACCCTTAAGTCTTCATTTGGCGAATCAATATTTGGGATTTTGTTTTAAAATACAACCGACAGGATAAAAAAGAATGCACACATTTCTTTAGCAAACAAGGAAAGAAAGAATTGCTTTATAGGGCTTTTCCAGTATTTTAAAGAAAATAAGTTCAATAATAAAAATCCCCCTTCAAATGTTTGTGTTATTTAGAACAAATGTTTTAATATTAAGGATTTTATGTCATTTAATGATTCATAAAGCCATAAAGTGTTAAAAATTGAAAATGGCTAGAATACCCTCATTCATATTCAAGAATATCGCTAATCCTCACCAAAGCACTTCTAAATGAGTTTTGTTTTCTTTTTCAGCTTGAAGAGCAGTCAAGACAAATAAGTCAAAAGCAAGATGTGACTGCTTTAAAGAAACAAATTTATGATTTAACAATGGTAAGAATTATACTGCACTAGAAGAAATTTATTTCCTGTTAGACAGTGTCTTACTTACCTTCTATAGGGATGATAAAGCAACATGACCCCAAATAACTTGGGGAGAAAAGTTTACTCCATCTTACAGCTCTCAGATAATAATCACCAGGAAAAGTCAGGGCAGGAAGAGAAGCAGAAGCTGATGACAAACACTGCTTCTTGGCTTGCTCCATAACTTTCCTTCTTGTACAACCTAGGACCACCTGTCTGGAGATGATAGCACCCACAGTGGAAACTTTCATATCGATTATTAATCAAGAAAATGCCCAATAGACTTGTCTATAAGTCAGTCTTATGGAGATGTTTTTCCAATTTAGATTTTCCACTTCCCAAATGACTCTAACTTGTGTCAAGTTGACAAAAATGTAACTTAACACAACAACATGCCCATGCTTGTAGTGTTTATTGCTTTTTGTATTTCAGGAATAAAGGTGTAAAGAGAAACTGATACTATAATTATAAAAATTTTTTGCAAATATTATAAGAGTTTTTCCCTTCAATTATGTACCATATGCATGGTTTTATTCTTTTATATTTATTTACTTAAAGTGATGCATATATGGTGTTGAAAATTAGCTTATGTGGCTAGTATGTGTGCCTTCCTCTGCCTTCAGCCTTTCTCTCTGATCTTTTAAGAAAATCTGTTCCTATGTTTATAGTTTCTTTCTCTGTCATCAATGACATTTACCTTTGCTAAGTTATTTTATTTGTTTTGATTTTAGATTAATCTCAAAAATTAAAAGTGCTTTGCGTACTCTGGCTCTTGAGTTGGAGTTGCACGACTTTCGATCTAATCAGCATTATTCAGTTTAGGAGAGATCTGCCCTAGCCTCACAGTCTGTGCCATTCCTGATGCCGTTGCACTGTAGTCGGCTTTACGTCTGGATCCTGACTTTCATGAAGAGTTGCTGCTTTCTTGGATTTTCTGATTGTGTTTTTTCGGTTTCTTGTTTTAAGAAAGATGGTTTAAATAGGGTTACTGTTGCTGTGATGAAACACTGTGTTCAACAGCAACCTGGAGAGGGTTTACTTCAGTCACAGTTCCAGTTTCCAGTTCACAGTTCATCTGTAGCTGTGAAGGCAGGAACTCAAGTAGAGCAGGAACCTGGAGACAGCAGTTGATGTTGAAGCCATGAGATGGTGCCACTTAGGGATTTGATGCCTCTGGGTTACTCAGCCTGCTTTTTTTTTTTTTTTTTTTAAATTTTTTTATTTTTATTTTTTTATTTTTATAGAGCCCAGGACTTCAGCTCACAAAAAAAATACCTACAAGGTGCTGAGTCCTCCCATATCAATCTAATTGAGAAAATGCCCTATGGATTTGCCTATAGCCAGATCCAAAACTCTAGCTTAGGTCAAGCTGATATAAAACTAGGCAGCACAAAGATAACCATCTTTGTTATGCCACTACTACTATAAAAATGCTTTATTTTCCCCTCAAAGTGTTAATTGTATGAAATATATTATTGTAATGAAATGACAGTTTTACTGGATTGTTTTAATCTTGTTGTACGTAAATATCAACCTAAAATTTCTTTACTTTGAGCCCTTCATTATAACTATATTTCTTTGACTTCATGGACCTTGAGGGTCATTACACTCAGTGTTTCTTGCTTCTGGGAAAAATGAAGCAGTACATAGCATAACTGTCACAATCTTATCTTTCCCTCTTCTTGAAATCTTCTTGTTCAAAGAACAATTGATTCAACTATTGTGTATTATTAAGTGAATATTTAAATTTTTAACATCATTCATTATCATTCATTATTCTTGTATGTGGCATTTGATACCAAAATATGGTAGACAAGAGTTGGTCACTATGCCTCTGATATGTTATTCTAGGCAGACAGACAGAAAGACAGATGCACATGTTTCTGTTCACACATGCATGTGTGTGTGCACACAGACACACACACACACAGACACAGACACACACACACACACAAACATACTTTATTGAAAGTTTGTCTAAATGACTAGATAAGAAACCCTGTCTGTGCAGAAGAAATTGGCCTCAAACTCACAAACATCCACCGGTCTCTGCCTCTTCACTACTGAGATTAAAGACAAATTCCACCTTGCCCAACTGATTCTAATTTATTTCCCCTGTGTTCCTCGCCCCTTTTCGAGTCCCCTTCGCCCGAGAAAGAGACACGTGAGGCAGTGTTCGGGTGGTTACTACAGCGAGGCTTTATTCTTGTATCAGCAGAAGCAGAAAGACCCAAAGCCCGGGAAAGGCACTGCTATATGTACCCTAGAGTGGCGTGTTCACTTCTGATTGGCTGTTCACTCATCACCCCATATTACGCCCAGGGATGGGCAGTGACTTTGTCGAGCTTTTGCCTTTTGCACCTGCGCAGTTAGTTGTTTACTTGTGGGAGCACAGGATGCCCGCGCCATCTTGTAATGATGAATGCTGTCAAGCTCACCGAGGCTCCTAACACCCCTGTCCCCTCTCCTTTTAAAAATTTTATTTACTTTTATTTTATGGGTGTTTTGTCCTGATATATGTATATGCCATAAAAATAAAATAAAAATCTGGTGTCCACAAAGTCTAAAAGATGGCATGGGACCTCTGGAAGTGGAGTTACAAATAGTTTTGAGTCACCATATTGGTTCTGGGAGTGGAACGCAGGTTCTCTGGAACAGCAACAAGTGTCCTCAACTGTGGAGCCACCTCTCTAGCTCCCTAGTTCCACTTCTCATTCTCCATTTGGGTCTTTGACCAGGCAACTTGGCCTTTTCTTTGTTCAACAGCAGGACCTCCTAAGCATTGAAGGTTGCCACGGTGCCTTTTATTAGTATAATTAAATACTGGAGGCAGGCTATCTTTATTTAGCTCACAGTGGGAAGGATTCAAGAGCTTAGTGCAGTGTCAACTTAACTTTGTTGCTGAACTGATAGTAGACAGCTGGGAAAAGTAGCCAAAAGGCAAACAGGAAATAAATAGTGACCTCCAGAAACCACTTCCAAGGACAGCACTCTAGCTTACCTAAGGAACACAATTTTGGCTTAATTTTCCATTAACATCAGTGCATTATTATCAGCCCTTATTCATTATAGTTTGGGATAGATTTCAAGTACAAAATGAAGAAAGGCTTTAAACTTTAATAATGTACAACATTTGAATATATAATCGATTTTTTGAGCAGGAAAATGTGAAGAACTAAGGAAAGGTAAATGTTATTTTTATGGGGCTGCACTAGCTAGTTTATAATAGAAATTTTCATATAAACGGATGCTGCAAATTGACACAGTAGCTGTTTTTCTTTATTTTAGATAGTTCACCAATAATGACACAGTGTCACCAATATATATTTAATCAAGCTTTGCCGAACTACCTAGAGGATATTAATCCTCTAGGCTAATCTGGCTACCTCCCAGCCAAAATACCTGAGATACTAGCATTTTAGTATATTCTAGTTCTCTGGACTAAAGATGAAATTTTCTATGATCTCTCTTCTTGCTATCCTTGTGGCTCAATCTGTCTTCTGTCTTTCTCCCTCCCCTAGCTGACGGAAGTCCCACCCTATTATTTCTTATGCCCAGCCATTTCATGATCAGCTTTTATTGACAAAGCAGAGAATAAATGGTAAGCATTGTTTACACAAACTTGAGACAGGAGATTTTAAAGATAAACATTGCAATGCTTTGTCCAGACTGAAATAAGATATGAGGGCAGAAAAATTAGCATTTGAATATTACAAGGATAGACTTTACACAGTGCACAATATTATGCCTACATATGTTAACTGCAAGAAAAGTCTGAGTCTAATGCATCTCATGATTTATTTGCTTTAGGAAAATCAAAAACTCAAGAAAGAACTTTTGGAAGCACAGACAAATGTAGCTTTTCTACAGAGTGAACTAGATGCTTTGAAAAGTGATTATGCTGACCAGAGTCTGAATTCTGAACGGTATGAAACTATTCATAACAGAGGGTCATTTGTTAACTTTGGGGAATATATATTGCTTTGTAAATATGCTACCTTTAATGACAGATTTCCTCGTGTGTGTGTGTGTGTGTGTGTGTGTGTGTGTGTGTGTGTGTGTGTAAAGAGTTTTGAATTATAGGTCTCTTAGGACAGTGCAGGGCCTAAAATATTTGTTTTAAGTGGCTTTGGGAGGAAAATACTGTGTAAAAACAAACCTGTGTTAAAAGTGGTTGTCAGATAGGAATCCTGGCCTAAAGCAAGAGCCATTAACTTACTCAGTGCTTAGTTCTGAGGTATTGGTATTAGCAACATATAACTTCATATAATCAGAGACAGACATTTTTACATGAGAAACACAGTTATATGCATATATAAGGAGAGTAAATTTGGACATTTGAGGAAAAGAAATTTTATTTATTTATTTATTTTTGCTTTCAAACTTTCAGAATTAAGGCATTATAGTATAATTAAATGGTACAACTTTTACTGCATGTACTCTGTCTGCATCCTTAGAGGTAATGAGGTGTAAGTTCAGCATATGTAAAATAAAAGAAACATATGCCACTGCTCTTTAGAAATTTTAAGTTCAGTTGGAAAATCCAAAACAAAAAGTTAAGCAGTGTACACTGAGGAGGGCCAGCAGTAATAACATTAGCTACATCAGGGCCAGTTTCAGCCTTTGTTCAGGAGACACAGGAGGTGAATACAAGAGAAAAGATCTGCTTTTGTTGGGCAAGCAACAAGAGGATCCCATGACAGCAATATCAGCTGAAGCAAGTAGAATTGCCACCTACCAGGACAATCCTTGGCGCATTATTAGTGTTCATGACTTCATCTGTGGAATATCCTCTCTTGTAGAGACTCTTATTATCTCCACTTTACAGATAGGAGAAACAAAACGTCTTAGAGACATAGGTAAAAGGAAAAAAAAAGCAAACTCACAGAGAAGGACTGGCTTGGAGAAACAGAGATGATTAGACCACTGGTTTGAATAAGAACCTTTTAGAACACAAAAAGTTGATAAACAAGTTTACAGACATTCTGATAGGGACCAGCTTTTTGGCTAAGAGACTGAAACTTCTATGTGGCACTGGCTTTTAACTCAGCAGCAAATGGACGGGTTTCTATAAATGAAAGCTGATAGCTCATGAGGATGGGGAGATAGTGATGAGTTTGCCTATGCCCCGCCCCATGCTCACACCGGCTGTCTCTTTTCTCCTCACTGAAAGATAACATATGATTTTGCAGGGATCTGGAAATAATCCGAGAGTACACAGAAGATCGAAGTAGTCTTGAGAGGCAAATTGAAATCCTCCAGTAAGTTCTTTTATAAAATGCTCAGTGCATTTTAGCCAATTTGTGGTAATGAAACATATAACACAACCTGCCGTGTCCAGGGTTTAGGTCACTGTGTCTTCTCAATGCAGCACATTTGGCATGGCTGCTACCCTTTCTGATTCATTTACCTCTAACTGAATTACTCCAGTGCAGTCTAGTTCTCCAAGTGTCTGCAAGTTAGAAAAGCATATCTCATGTGTTCGTGTTATATCTCTTAGGAATGAGGCCTTCAACCTCGATGGGCTATACTGGTATCAGGAGAGATCCTCAGGTCCACACATGAATGGGCCATAGGACAGTGTTTAGTCATTTTTTTTCTACTTTTTTATACACACACACACACACACACACACACACACACACACACCTATATATGCCCTTAGGTTTTGTTTTTTTGTTCAATACACTATTGCCTAAAAAATTCTATCCTAAACTTCAACTTCACAATAACTTGTGGTACTTTGATCCTTTAAGGGTCTTTTTCATGAAACCTTGGTGTTCCTGCATTTGTTCAGGTATACTGTATAGTCTTTGTTTTTCAATCTTCTAAATGAAATAATGTTAGGCTGGGCATATTTTTCTTATACAATTTTTAGAATTCATTAAGTCTCAGCTGTGGAAACTGCAGACGTCATGTGTTATATAGACTTATGAGTTCATTTACTCATTAACTCAGTAAATAACTTTCTTGGTTAACAGCTTTCATGGGTGAGGTACTGGGGATAGAATAGTGAATGGTAGACTCCTTAAGAGTCTAGTAGAGGAGGAAGATAGAACCTGGTTACTCAAAGAAATAAATAAATTACATATATAATTATATATATGTATGTATGTGTATCAACATATCAATACACACATATGTATGTATGTCACCAAATTTAGAAGAATACAACAAAGGAAAAGTATATGTTTCCCCCATTGAGAGCTATGGAAGGTCAATAAGTTATTCCTGGTGGAAGTGATAAAAGAACTGAGAGATGAAGGATCAAGTGGCTACAAATAAGAAAACTAGATACTCTGTGGGAAAAGGACTCTGAGACCCTCATATTTTCCCTAAGGAAACTGGATGTTAAATGACTTTGATTATATCCTGTGAGGTTCTTAAGTTCATATTTAAACTCTTAATTAGTCTAAGATCAGTAGTCAAGTGTTTGCTTGATATAGAAATCCCATCAAGGGCATGAAGAGGAAGAGATGTAGGAATAGCCAGCATGCTACATAGCACACTGCATCTCTGCCTGGGACTGAGCCATGTGAACTGGAGAATAAAGAACTGTCTGAAGCCTGTTGACACAAGAGTTATCCGTGGGAAGAGTGAGTACCTCAGCTCACCAAATTTATTCTTAAAATGCTCCCAGATGGGCAGGAAAGTAAATTAATTAACCCACTCATTGTAATTTGTTTCTGACTTTGTTTCTGGGGTTTGAAAGGAAACAGAAAGTTACAAGAAGTATGACATCTGTGAATTCTGAATGTCACTGCCTGAAAGAAGAGTGGGAACATTGATCTTCTGGTGTGGTGTGTTTGTCTACTTCTTCCCATACAGGTCAGCTAACCGGAAGCTGCATGACAGTAACGACGGCCTGAGGAGTGCACTGGAAACTACTTACAGCAAGCTCAACAGGTCCTTGGTATGCAGTGTCTTCTTACAAGATATTCAGGTCTTTCTCTTGATCAAGCGTTTTAGGTCACAAAAACAATATGATACTTTAGGATAACTTTATGTTGATCTTATAGTGAGATAGTTGTAAAGTAAAAGGATAATGGTTTTTAAATCAAAATATATGGTCTGCCCATTTATATAAATAAGTGAAATGATGTTAACCAAATTCTTAAATTAAATATTCTAAGAAATAAGGGAAAGATTTTAAATGTGTGATTTTTTTTCCCCTCTGGAAGATTTAATGATATAGGAGCTGATTAGTTTGCAGAGAAGGACAGCAAAGAAAATGTGAGATATCTTGTGGTCATTAAAAACAATGTTGCCAGTTGATGTAGCTGTGATTCTGGCCAGTGATCGTCTCTACTGCATGCACTTGACCTTGAGCTTTGGGTTTGGGGTTCTAAACCTTCCTGGCACAAACAAGTTTGCCCAGATTTCATTTGTAATGAAGCCCCTTATTGTGTTTTTGTGACTCAGCTTTAGGAATGAGACTATAGTGTCATATTAGGATGTGGAATACTTATTCAATTAGATTTTGTTTCTAGAAGAGACAAATCTGAGGAAGCTGATGTAGTGCTCTCTTGGCACACCTGAAGAGCAAGCAGACTTTTGTGGAGTCTGCAGTAGAGCTATATAGCAGTGAGATCAGATAAGAAAGAGAAGCCATTTCTGTTATGTTTACTGAAACTTTTAAAATGATTTTTTTCGTGTTCACATTTATTCCTGTGGACTCACAGATTTTTTTTATGTGTATTGGGAGTTAAATTGTGTGGGTATGCATGAGCACGTCTGACTGTGATATATAAAATGTCTACATATTAACAACTACTTATGTGTTACAGCGTATAAATAACATATCGCCAGGGAACACAATTCCTAGAAGCAGTCCCAAATTTAATCAGCATTCTTCTCAACCACTTGCCTATGATAGGTACGTAGCATCTGCTTCTTTTGTTGTCTGAGTTCTAGATCAAAGTCAAAACCAAGACAAATTATCTTAGAGCTGAATTAAAATAAAGTAATATATTTAAGTAATAATTAATACTTATTACTATCTTATATTAATGTCCAGAAACGTGAAAAGAAGAAAACAGTAAGTAAACATATTTCATAGAGGACAGTAATTTTCTCCATCTGCTTTGAATGATTTTGTGTATACCAGTCCATGCCGCCCCTTAAACCATGCACTGTGCTGTTGCATTATGGATGGTATATTGTGCTGTGCCTTTTGTCATGATCTGTCATTCTTTTTTTTTTTTTTTTGAAAACACTGTATTTATCAATATTTGTATAAACATATATACTTTTACACATATACATATATAAACAATAATTAAATAATAAGATGTATTTAAAAAGTATGGGGAGTTGGGAAAGTGGGAGGAAGGAGAGAAAGGGGAAAATTATGCAAATACAATGTTCATATATGAAATTCTCAAAAAGGAATCCAGTTTTTTAAAATGTTCAACAGATCAACTAGCATTTTACAATACAAAAATAAAATGACCTATAATTATGTTAAAGGACATTTTAACTCACTGCAAACTTTGAAGTTTAAAATGAGATCAATAAAAATCATTTTACCCAGCACAAAAACCACAGTAATGTTTTATAATTCAAAGTGTTTCTGAGAACAAGAAAATAGATTGTCAGGAGCGGGGAAGGGGATGGCACAGGAGCATAGGTGTTCAGGGGGAGTACAGATATCTTTCAAAACAGGGTATCAACTGGGTGAAGGTTCAGGGGTCAGGTCACTATGACTCTGCCTATGATTCACTTGTTTTTATCTAATTTGGTACTATCTGCCAAAGGCTGCCTATTTACAAGGTCTATGACTACTCAGGCCGGTAGATTTCAACAAAATCTGCCTGTTTACAATAGTTTATAGCCCTCTGTTTCAGTGTTTTTCCATAGAGACCCAAGCCTTTGTGTTAGCAGGCATGGAAGTCAAGCCTATTGTTGATTTTAGGCTTATGGCTGATTTTAGACCTTCAGTGTATAAGCAGGGCTGCCCTTGACATCTCCTCCCTTCTCCAAGTATAGAAGGGCTGTGGCGATTCTAATCTTGCCAAGGCGGGGATAGAGGCCTGACCTCCAGTAAATAAAGGGGACCTTGCAATGGCTCCAGTCCTCCTGTCGTTGTTCAGTGAGGCATGAGGTCCATACCCGTCCCGATGTCTTTTTCTTGGAGAGGGGATACTTTTGACATCAACCCCTATGCAGTCAGGTTTGTCCCTCAGGGAACCCAGGAACATATTTTTAACTTTTATTTATATGTTATTCTTTAGTATTCAAAACAAGTAGAAAATATGGCTATCTTTGAGTTACTAAATATTAAAGAAATCATTGAGACATACCAAAGTTAGAATTTAACTTGCCTTTTTAGTATTCAAGTAATAAACAGTGATTATTTGTTTGTGTGTATGTGTGTGTTCTGTGTATATGTGCATGGGCACACATTTCCAGTTTTGCTAGCTAAAAGTTAAGTTTGTGGTACATCAAAGTGTAAAAAACACAAAAGGTAAAAAGTATACTGTAGTAAATATATTTTAAAAATCCCTGCTTAGGGTTTCTTCCCCATCTTTGACCATTTATGGTCCTAGATAAAAAACACACACACAACCTTTACATTTTAATATACCTTAAGCAGCACAGTAGTTGAACAACTGCCTACTCTCCATGCTGTCAGAATCTACCTTCCTATCCATAAACCATAGTAAGTTATGACTTACTATGTTTCATCTGGGCTTCTCTTAGCTCCAATTGGCCAACTGACATGGTTATATTTTTAATGCTCAATTAACCCATGGCAACTCTCCTATCTCCTCTCTTGCACATTCTTCTACCCCATGGTGGCCTCTTTTTCACAAGCCCATGAAACCTCACCCCATCTATGTCTCCTTTGCCAGATATTGGCTGTCAGCATCACTAGTCAGAATTAACTTGGAATCAGGGTTCCAGGTCTTGGGGGGGGGGGGCTGCACTTACCATTACAATAGACAGTAAAAGACAAAACCTCAACAGTATACATTAAAGCTTCCCATGCGTTTGAAGCTCTTAAACTCAGTTTTGTCCTGTTTTGTATTGTATTTTAGTATAAATAAGCGTGTTCTCAACTATCCTGATATAAAATGACTTTTCCTTGAGCATCAAAAAAATGCTAAAGATATATTTCCACTCTAGTTTGATCTGATAAACCAGTGAGTTTATAGGGCTTACTTACAGGACCAGGAGGGACCCCAAACAACTGTCACTGGAGAATCTCATTTAGGCATAGATGATTTGATCCCCCTTCTTTTTTCCCTTTAAAAAGACATGTTTATTATTTTTACAATAGAGAATTCATGTGTTATTTTTATGGAAAAACAGAACAGTAAGAAAAGTTTTAAATGAAAATACAAACTTAGAAATCGGGTACCCTTTCAAGCACAGAAAAATGAAGAAGAAAATGTCTACCCACAAGGTCAATTCAATGCTTTTAAAGTAGAGATGCCAAACAATTACTTCTAAATAACAACTTTAGTAGTACATCCAAGCATTTAATAGTTTTCATACCTGATTTCTGATTTTGTTCCCCCTTATAATACTACTTTCTATTCTCTCCTCAATCCTGTGGGGATTGTCATCATTCCAGTTTTGTGACAGATATGTAATAGCTGCTCAGACTTCAACTTGTTGATGGTTGGTAGTGCTCCACCACACCTGGTGTTAGCTTATGATTTTTCTGAATGTGTCTCTCACTACAGACTGCCTGTGTAAAAACACAATATTGATTTTTGTTGGCTGATTCATCAATTTTATAAATCGAATGGCTTCTTTATGTTTAAGCAGGTGATTATAAGGTTACTGAAAAATATACACTTTTAAAATTCAAAGTTGGTACTACTTTTTCTGTACTAATATTTAAGAACAATTGTCAACAAAGTGTAGAAAGAAGCATACAAAACAAAATTATTTCAGAAGTCTCATTAGGATTTATTCTTGAAAGAATGATGCTACAAATGAGGTCTGGTACTGGAGTGAGAGTTCTTCTCCAGTATGTTCTAAGGGACAGGGTCTTCATTGCATCACCAGGGCCTCAAAGGCTATCACATCCTCTCCTGCTCTTCATTCTGAACTCAACTACAAACTGTGGCCTCTGCGAATCTTCCTTCCTTAAAGTTAGTTTGATGTATGAAGTTAACAGGGTGCTTTTCTTTTCTATGCTAATATACAGCTCTGCTTGCTTACAGAAAACCTTAACGCTTGGGATATTGACTGTTTATTTTCTGTCATACAAGAAGAGGATAGTCATGAGACCTTCACCTAAATATTCAGTCATTGACCCCAAACAGTTGTATGTAGTTTTGTACTAATTGCACATGGCCTTGAAGTCTTGAGGAGGGGCCAGCGTACATATCGATTGGGAAAGCTAATACTGCTAAGGGGCTCACCTTGTGCAGCTGAGGGGAAGCTAGGCACACTGGGTTACACTTTCCAGTGCAGCTACTTGGGGCTCACTCATGCTCCTGTGAGTAGCCCCTCACCCATGCTCTGTAAGAAAGCACAATAAATTTATTTTTTCCCCAGGGGGAGCTTTTGTAAAATTGAACTTTGTTTTATTGTTGGGTTGTTTATTGGACGAGGGTAGGCTTTGCCTAATTGCTGCCCCTCACCCCTAAAAAAAATTCCCAACACCCTGTCTCAAAAAATAAAAAAGTAAATAATACAAATAGAAAAGAGTTGCAATCTAGAAGTAGACAAACTATTCAGAATGTGGTCTAACTATGTTATAGTAAAAATAGTGCTGCATTGTATTTGTATAAAGGATACTCATTTTTTTGTATCAGGAAATAGATCAGCCAATTTCAAAGAGTAACATATATAATATTTCTCATTTGAGCACTTTTGTCATCATAGATAACTGAACAGAATGAACTGATTCCACTTTTCACACTTCCCTTTGCCAATGCCAAGGAAACATCCTGTCCTGTATCTCTTGGCAGATGACAATGTTGTCAGCCTGCCCCTTTGAGCTTTTGTACATTTTGAACTCCTTGGTAAAGTTGTCTCTTCTTTTATTACAAGGTCATTCCATTCTTCATATGCAGATGAGGATTGTGACTCTTTGGCTCTCTGTGACCCTCTGCAGAAGATGAATTATGAAGTTGACAGCCTGCCCGAAAGCTGTTTTGACAGTGGCCTGTCTACTTTGAGAGATTCTAATGAGTGTGACTCCGAGGTGGACTACAAGCACCAGGGAGGATTTCAGAGTTTGCACAGAACAGAGGAGAGCCTTGGGGGAGATGCATCAGACACAGATGTAAGCCAGAAGCCATGATGCTCTGATTCTTTCCTTTGACTGAAATCTTCCATCATGTTTTATGGAACTCTACCTAACAGCACATAACCTGTGCTGTTAAGGTCACAAATAAGGAAGCTTATTCATTAGAATGGATTTCCCCCCTAGCACACAAGGGAAGAATCTCAAAGGTTTCCCTTGAAGAGGCGGTCTGCTCAGTAACCACACTGGCAGTAGACTCAGCAGCATAGTTTTGCTCTCCTTTGGTTTGTGATGTATATATGTGAAAGATTTGGTTTTAATGGTTGATGGTTTTTGACAGGTTCCTGATATAAGGGATGAAGAAGCATTTGATTCCGAAAGTGTGGCTTCTGTCTTACACTGGCAGCCCCAGGGGTCTGCTGGTGAGGGCAGCAATGTTATTTCTTCCAGAAAGCCCATCTCAGCTCTTTCACCTCAAGTAGGTAGCTTCCGATAATCTTTTGTTTATGGCATGGTACTCAAGAGGACAAATAGCCCTGTCATCACCCATGCGGCTATTTCCTTCTAGATAGACATGGTGGATGACACCTCCAAGCCCACCTCTCAGAAGGCTTACAAGATTGTGCTAGCTGGCGATGCTGCAGTGGGAAAGTCCAGCTTCCTCATGCGACTCTGCAAGAACGAGTTTCAGGGGAACACAAGTGCAACCCTAGGTATGGCTCTTCCTTCCACTGATAACATTAGAATTGCTATCTCTAGCTTGATTTCTCTTCTTTTAGGATTATATACACAGATTCTCGAATTAAAATTCCTGTGTATGAATTCATGTATAAACAGACTGTGTGTGTTTGTATGTGTGCATAGAATAATCTTTTATTTTGATTAAAATCTAAAGTGAAAAAAAAAAAAAAAACCCTGACAGATGATGGGAATCTCCATGGACAGTTCATTAAAACAAAACCCTGCTTAGTTGTAGTAGATTCTTTTATTGGGCATTATTTCTCCAGCCTTTTGTGGAGAGCATGCCTGGTATCGTCGAAATGCTGAAGGTACACAGTAAAGAAAGTTGAAAAAAATCTTTATATTTAAATTGGCCAAAATGAATTTGAAAAATGAGATGCAGAAAGAAGTGCATATTTCCATAGGTAGCTAGGGAAAACTTTTGGATGCTTTGATTTCATGCTAAGAACTTTGTAAGGAGCACGACAAATTGGAGTTTAAGGTCACAACTGAATTTGTATTTGTGTTCTGTTCTACATGCCCACAAGAAAATGAGTTGAAGTAGTAGAATTTTTCTCTTCATTGTTTCTTTTCTTTATTTCTTTTTCATTCCTTTTTTCTTTTTTGAGTCCTTTATAAACACTTTTTAATTAAATTTTGTGCACAATCTATTTTGATCATGTTGGCTCCCTCACTTATCTCCCAGATACTTCCATATCTCCACCCACCGAACTTCATGTTCTCTCTCTTTCAAAAACAGAATCCACTTTAAAAATAAAAAAGGAAGAAAAAAGAACAGCAAAACAAAGAAGAAACAAGACACAAAAAAATATAACAAACCAAACCAAAAAGTTCTCCCATCCAAACCATGGAGTTTAATTGTGTTAGTTTGCTATGCCTGAGCATGGAGCCTGCCCTAGTGTGTGGTTAATATACCCAGTGACATGCCATTGTAGAAAAAGGATTTTCCTTTTGACACAAGGTATCAATTGCAAATATCTTCTTTGTTAGGGATAGGACCCCATGTCCAATTTTCCTCAGTCCTGGAACCCCATCTGACTTGAAACTGTGCATGCTAACATAATCTCTGTCAGTTCATATGTTCATCAGTTCTGTTGTCTCTGGAAGACAAAACTCCTTAGAGTCATCCATCTAATCTGGCTCAATTTTTTTTGCCACCTCTTTTACATAGATTACTGAGCCTTGATCTATTTATGGACTGAGTGTTCCAAAATCTTTCACTTGCTGTACCTTGTCCACTTGTAAGTCTCTGTGTTAATTCCCATCGACTCTAAGAAGAATCTTCTCTGGTGTGGTTAGCATAAACACTTATCTGTTAGTGTAGCAATATGTCATCAAGAGTAATTTTATTGCCTTTTTATAGCATATTGAAAGCATAAGAGCTAATAGGCACATATAAGGGAAGATGTGGGATATATTTGGGGGGCCTGGGTTACCTTGCTCAGGATGCTCTTATTCTAGCTCTAGCTACTTGCCTTTGAAAGTAATATTTCATTATATAAATGTATGTCATGTTTATTATCTATTTCTTGGATGGTAGACATCTGGCCTGTTTCCAATTTCTATTATAATTTCTGCTATTATGATTAGAGTAGCAAAGAACAGGGATGAACAACTATCTCTGTAGGTAGGACATAGCGTGTTTTCGTTTTGTGCCTCATAATGTTATAGCTGTATCTTGAGGTAGATCTAGTCCCAGCTTTCTGAGGAACTACTACACTGATTTCCATAGTGGCTGTACAAGTTTGGACTGCTACCAGCAATGAATAAGTGTCTCCTTTCCCTGTTTTCTCACCAATATTAGCTCTGTTATTTATTGTATTTGTCTTGATCATTCTGACTAGGAAAGATGAAATCTCAAAGTAGTTCTTTTTTTACTATTTCTAGATGACCAAGGATATTGGACATGTCTTTTAAAGGCTTCTCAGCCATTTGTGTTTCATCTTTTGAGAACTATCCACTTCATTCTGTATTCTGTATTTTAATTGAATTGATTTCTTGATGTTCAGTTTTTTTCTAGTTCTTTAAATATTCTAGATGTTAATCGTTTATCAGATATATAATAGGTAAGAATTTTTTTTAACCAATGTGTGGGTTAAAATGATAGTGTTCTTATAGTAGAAAAGTTTTTGTGAGGTCCTATTTATTAATTGTTGGTTAATGACTGTTTTATTGATGTATTCTTTGGAAAGCCCTTTCCTGTTCCTTTTCCTGAAAGTTCCTTTTGTACTGGGTGATAGTTTGAATCTATTAGCAGTCTTCTACATTAGTGACTTTCAACTTTCTTAATGCTGCAACCTTTTAACACAGTTGACCATGTTGTCATGACTACAACCATAAATTTATTTTTTTTACCTCATAAATTTAATTTTGCTATTATGAATTGTAATGTAAATATCTGGTATGCAGGATATTTGATGTATGATCATGTGAAAGGGTCATTGGGCTCTCAATGGAGTCATGGCCAATAGGTTGAGAAAAAATATGTATATATGTATCTACAAATCAAATAATAATCAGTAAACATTTTAAAACTTAAAAAGGAAAAATAAAATAAAAATTTGTATTTTACCAAACTGGAAAAGCATAAAAGAAATGGATGAATATTTTTATTTATATAATCTACCATAGTTAAATAAAGATGAAATAAACAATTTGACAAGGCCTATAGCCCCTAGTGAAATAGTAGCAATTTTAATCTCCCAAGCACAAATAATGCAGGGTCATGAAGATTAAGCAAAGAATTTTACCAGATCTTTAAAGAATTAACACAAATACTGTTCAAATTATTGTGCAAAATAGCAACTGAAGAAGCATTTTTTAATTCTTGCCACTATTGTTCTGGTACCAAAGCTACACAAGGAACTAATAAAAAATGAAAATTTTAGTATTCTTGTTTCCAAATTTATAAAATAATCAGTAGAAGGGGTTTGAAACACATTATTGTTTGTTTTTCTTCATCTGAAGAGTTATTTAGACAATGAGAAATGAAACAAATTGACATCATCACATTGGGCACATTTGTTAATTTATAATTCTCTGATAAACTCTGAGATAACAAAACTGAAAATCTACCTTATTTTAATTCATAAAAAAACTAAAATATTGCTCTGGTTGCTAGAGACCTGACATACATATGTATGTGTGTGATACATAGCTCTCTGCATACATATGTATATAAATATACATGTTTCTATGTATGTAATGGTCACATGTGAGCATCCATGTACATATAAATACAATGTTGTATGCATGCATATACTTAAAAATATATAAATAGAACACATGTAACATATATGCATGTGCATACAGATACATTCAGTTTTGCATGCACACATATGGATCTGATTTTAATCATCTTGGAAAAAATAAATGAGTATTCTCTATTCCATAGAGCCAGCTCTTCCTTGAATCAGCCTGGCTTTAGATAGCACATCTATATGTATACGTGTAATCTAACTTATTTGAACTTCAGTCTTTGAAAGCCAAGTGTATTATTTTCTACTTTGGCTTTGGCTTTAGTTTTCCTATCATCTAAGTCACAAACTTAAAGAGTTACCTGTATTTGTGTTTCAGGAGTTGATTTCCAAATGAAAACTCTGATTGTAGATGGTGAACAAACAGTTCTTCAGCTTTGGGATACAGCTGGGCAAGAAAGGCAAGTGCTTTTCATAATGTTTTGGATTAAAGAATACAAAGGCAAGCCTCAGGGTTGGCTATACTATTATTATTCACAATATATTGCTGTGCATTAAGATATTGTATTTATAATTATAAGGCATATAAGTAATAATAAAGCTCCTCATTTCAATATCTACTCCCATATGTATGTATCATTTGTCTGAAAAGAGGTTGTTTGAACTTCCACTGAGATGATGATTGGTTTGGACATCACACTTCACTGTGGAGAGGAGTCAGCATTTCTGAATGCAGTGTCATGTTGAGGTGTACCTATTTTTGAAGCAACAAATGATAGCGGAGGAGACTGTTAAATATCCTTGATTGAAGGGTAATAACACCAGATAAGTGACAGACACACTCTGGTGATTCCATAGCTTAAAATTTTTGCCCATAAGTATGAAGCACAAGTTTTAATTCTATCTTATTCTCTGTGGGTCAAAATTTATTCAAGTATGCAGTGAGTATTTGAGATTCCTGTGTCTCTACCATACTCTGTGTATTTTGCTAAGATTCAGTGATGAATTTGGGAAGCCTATTCCTGCTCTTGGTCACTACAGATTTCACTGCACTGCTTTTCCCTCTTTTAGCCTTTTGGAGATAGGCTACAGGCATGGTTCAACTTATATCCAGGTTCCTCTCTATCGGCCCTTTAATAAATTATGTCCTTTCATGTAAAAAACAAAACAGTCGCAAAACCCACTCAAGCCCTTTCAGTTTATTATTAGCATCTAGAAGTTCGACCATTTGTATTTTGGGGTATGTGTATAAACACATGTACACATGTGCATGTGAAGGTCATTGCTCAATATTAGATTTCTTTTTCAGCCACTCACTGCCTCATTTTGAAGCAGCTTTGGTTCTCCACCTGTCTGGTATCTGGTTTCTAGGTTGAATTTTGTTTTCAGTGTGCTCTTGGAATTGTTGTGGCTAAAGATAGGGGTTGGGAGACATTCTTAGGATTATCTGGTGGAGAAATAGCTTCTTCAGTGCTCTTAATGAAGTTCATGAGTAATGTTTATTACTAAGGCTTTATTTGTTGGAATTGGTTATAGAAACTAAAGACTAAAAGGCATAGTAGAGAAGAAGTGCACAGGAATGACAAGATGGCAGGATGGCATTGAGATTCTGTTTTGTCTTTTCCAGATTTAGAAGTATCGCCAAGTCTTACTTCCGGAAAGCAGATGGTGTCTTACTGCTGTACGATGTGACTTGTGAAAAAAGCTTTCTTAACGTACGAGAATGGGTGGATATGGTTGAGGTAAGAAGTATAACAAAGAAAGAGAAAACTCTGCAAAGGAGTCATGAACTGTCAAGAAATCCAGCTTTGTGCTGGGTGACTAGGAGCCAGTGATCTCTGCAACCTTATCGCTTCCCAGGGACTTTTCTAAAGTTGAAGATACTCCTTCAAGTAGCTTCTGAACACAACTTCTGGGTTCTTTGCTAATAAAATATAGAAACCTTGTGTAATGAAGTGGAAACACCGGTAGCTAAGAAAGCAAACATGATAGTAATTTAGTTGGATGTACATATGATAGGAATTTTATAAACAGCTGAGAGACCACTGGAATGTTAGAAAGCTGAGATCAAAAGCTGACCTTATTTTTGTTTTGATATGGGATTTTTAGACATCACAGATACGTTAGAAATATGAATTGATATTGGGGGACTTCAGTGTCAAGATGGCTGTGTCTCCACTTAGGACCTTCCATATGATATAGTTTCATAGTAAGAATTTTTTAAAATAAGAAGTATACCAATAAGTGTTACTAATGAGCATAAAAACAACAGGGTACTTTCTTGAAAATATAAACGAGTGGTAAATACAACTTCCCAAGTAAAGAAATCACTTGTATTTTAAACATATTAAGTCAGAGTCACGCCTGGAGGCAAGTGTTGTATGATCTCAAGTGTGCCTGTGGATTAATATTCTCTTCCTGAATACAGAATTAATGGAAAAGATATTGTATGATTGGAATAATTCTTAGATGGTGAAACATAAATATGTCCTTTCTTCTACCAGAGTACCTATCTTCAAAGTCACTATAAATTCTGTAATATTTTACTTGATAAAATTACCCATATATTACATTATTTCTATAACATCTGAAAAAATGAGACAAAAAGAAACAAATTTTACATATTATGAGAACCCTGAGGCATCGAAAATATATGGCACTGGCTTGTGTTCATCATACTAGTATGTAAAGATAAAAAGGAGCTCACACTTAACATTGACAAGAGTGAGCTACAAATGAATAGTACTTGCCTGGATGAAACTAAAGAAAGCCTAAGGAATGAGCAAGAGGGCATCCTGCTATTGAGAAGAACACAGTGGGCTACAGCACTGAGTACTCTGAACAATATTTTATCATTAATATTTGGGACTTAGTCTCTGTTTTCCGACCTTGTATATGCTGAAGGACATGTTCAGAAAATCGCTATGGCAGAAAAGGCAAGGCAGCCAAAGAGGAAAACGTCCTTCCATTATGTGAGGCACTGCATGTGTGTATTGTAAGTGAGCTTTTCAGCCCTCCATAGCCCTTTTCCTGGGGTCCGCAAAGGAAGAAAAGTAGATGAGATCCTATAATTTTTACAAGAGAGAAGGTAGGTGTCACATTGCATTTGGATCTCACTGCAGAAAAAGAATGGCAAGAAATAGCTTGTTCCAAGATGAGGCATTGGAATTACATGAGTCCCTATTAATTAGTTAAAAAGAGTGGTGCCATTGCTAGTGGCAGACATGGTGAAGACAGCTGGCTAAAGTAAAAGTGTAGTAAGGAAGTGGCAGGACAAAAAGGGACAGGGATTGTGGGAGAGTAAATAGGGTGGAGTCCAGGCATGTGAAGAGGCAGCAGGACCAAGGAGCCTTCACGGAGAAAGCAGTGTTTAAGTCAGTACTTGAAGGGGTGCTACATTCTGTTTATAAGACGTTAGACATTCATTTAGACACTCAGCTCCTTGCCTAGTGTGACTAATTATTGGTTTGTAATCATTGTGAATTCCGAGGAGATCACCAAAAAACATAGTTCATAAGCATCTGAACATGTTGAACAAGTATGGAGGAGGGCCATGTACACATGTGCTGCCCTTTGCATTAAATATATTTATATGTGTGAAGTCAAAGATCCAAAGTCAAATACAGTCTTCTGTTTGGCCTATTGTCTTGACCCTGTATGAGGAACATACCCAATTGAGTGACCATGCCATTTAAGTACTTCAGTTTAATTCCAGTGTGTTTGTGGGTGGTAGGACTGCTGCTTATCCTGACTATGAACCTGAAGCTTGTGTTTCTGTTCTGTCATGTGTATCCATCTTTAATTATATTGTAGCACGACAAGATAAAATATGGCCTATGAGGTCTTCACCTCCAGAAGTGGGCCTCTGGCTCCTCTGAGGGTTCTGTTATCTTGTGGAAGTCTGCACATACTGAGTGGTTTTGGAATCTATGACTTAAGAGGATTGATATCTAAGAGTATTTCTCTTTGTAAATTAGACAAGTATGTGTGGAACTTTGAACCCAGTTTTATTTTAGGATACATGAAGAATTATCTACAATTTGCACATGGGATAAAGCCATTGATGTAGAATGACCATTGTTTTAAGGAGAGACTGTCTCCCAATATTCTGTGGACATTCCACCTGAACAGAATTCTGTGGTCATGCCATTGAGTTATAGAGTGATTATAGTACACTGTACACTGTGTATTGTACAACAAACTGTTCTTGTACACTTTACTTTTTTTTATTATCCAGGAATGGAATATTTCCTAAGTGTGGCAGTATAATCACTTTGGACCCAAACCTTCAGCTTTACATATTCTTATTTCACCTCTTTGAATTTCATAATTTATAGTTGTGAATGAGGAAGAAGGGTGATTGTGCTTCAAAGCATGCTGGGTTTTAAGAACATTAGCTTAAATTTAAGCAATTTAATTTTTAAATGAGCACTAAGACACATACAATGAAAATAGCTATCAATTTCGTTCTACAACTGTAAATGATTATGAATAGTAAAGGCAACTGGACAACGGCAGCTACTGGTACCATTGTCACAGCACCATACCATAGTTGGTTCAGTGTTTGATGTATTTCCACTTATTTTCCTTGCTGGCAGGATGGAACCCACAAAACTATTCCAGTCATGTTAGTAGGAAACAAGGCTGATCTTCGTGATGTTGCTACTGCAGAGAAACAAAAGTGTATTTCAGCATATCTTGGAGAAAAACTGGCCATGGTAAGAATCAGGAATTGTCCCAAATGAGGCAATGTTACGGTAGCTCATTGTTCTCAGAACCAGGGGCAAACTCTTAAGCCTTTGACAAATCAATATTCTGTCTGCTAGGGCATTTCACCTTCTTACCAACAGATTTCCCTAATTCTGATTAACTGTAATTAGGCACTCACAGGAAGGACAATTGACCCACCCTATTACTGTTTTCCAAGTGTTTGAAATTTATCAAGATCAGGAAAAATGTTTCCCACTTTTTTATTTTTGATAGATGCTGCTGGCTGTGGGACTCTTTCCCTAGTCTAGGAATCCCATAGAAAAGAAAATTTTTTTTAGTGGATGTGACTGGCTATGAAGAGTTGTCGTGCCAGTGATAGAAGTGTAGCAGTATCTTGGCCGATGGAAAGGAATGTGAAGGCTTGGTTCTTTTCTTAAAGAATTGTACTTGGTAGGAATTAACTAAAATTGTTTGCAGCTCTGGATTTGTCCAGAGAATGAGGTACATTTGTACTTTGAATGCTAATGTGTGCATTGTTAGCCTGTTATTGCTATCATTGTTGAAAGACGATTTGTGTTCTTGACTGTTCTGACTCATAGTAGAAAGCCATGCAATAGAACCAAACAAGATTGCCTGATGGAAATGTGATTTGATGATGCTAGTCACTTCTGTCATCAAACCCAAGAGCTCATAGGGGCAAATAATTATGAGAAGGTAAAGAAGTGTGTATTAGGTAATAAGAAATGAAAGCTAAATGTGACAAACATAAAAACTAGACACAGAAGATAAATACTATGGGAAACACTTCATTACACACACACACACACACACACACACACACACACACACACACACACAGAGCTGAATAAATCAAAGGCCATACTACTCCACTACTCTGAATTGCATTATATTGGGGTCTTCCTTCACTGAGTGAATGTGTGTATGTGGTTGTGTGTGTGTGTGTGTGTGTGTCTGTGTCTGTGTGTTTGTGTGTGTGTATGTAGCTCACAGTGTTAGACATAGTCCTCACCCCAGTGTATTATACTTTGATGGAGGCAGTCTTTACTTGATGTAGCTCACCGTGCTGCATCGTTCCTCTCCTGTGTTGTATACCAAATTGGAAACAGTCCTTATGCCTGTATAGTTCATTGTTTTGGACATAACCTTTGCCCCTGTGTACTTCATTGTGCTGGACAGTCTTCAACCCTATGTTTTACCCTTAGTTGGAGATGATGTCGAGTCATTCACTGTGTTACACATAGTCCTCACATTGTGTAGGTGGCTGTTTTAGGAACAGTTCATACCTGTGTACTTCATTGAGTTTAGACAGTTATCCTCTCCTCTCCTCTCCAGTTTCTCATGTTTGAGAAATTACTTTTTCTCTATGTAGTTCATTGTGTTGGAGAAGTTCTTTATCCTGTGTCATTCGCAGTTTTGGACACAGCTCTTACTCCCATGTAGTTCACTATATTAGAGAGGTTTCTCATCCTGTATATTCTACTTGTTGGAAACAGTCCTCACCTATGAGAAAATCTTCTGCCTCTATTTTTTACTCTCAGAAACAATCTTTTTATCTACAAAATTTATTCGTTTTGTTCCTTAATATGATCTTACTTCTTTAGTTCCTACAACTGAGGTTTTCCACCTAACCTCTTTCAGGCCTAGGATCTGTGCTTGGCGTTTGCTAGCTCCAGTTTGTGTTTTCAACTTGTTCCCTCATGCATCCTGTGACTGAATCCTGTCATCCTCCAGATTTAATTTACTTCTTCCTGTCATCCCTGTCATCCTTAACCATCACCAGTGTTGTTTCTACTACAAGTGCATTTGTGAATTGTATAGCTTTTCCTGTCAGTTTGCTTGTATAAACCTGGTAGAATCTTTTTTTATTGCCAACTTTTCTAAGTGCTACAGAGTAGTTACCAAATCTTTCCCTTGAATTTTGTGTTAATATTGACTCTTCATCCAAGGCTATAGTATCCCTTATTGTCCTTTACTAAAAGAATTTGTCTTCATCTTGGTTTATAATAGCATACACAAATAACTGTTGGAATTGCTGCAAGTACAAAACCCTGTGAGGTTTTATGGCAGGAAGACCTGATAGATACTTTTTAGAATTAGGAGCAACTTAGCAATTACTAAAGAAAAGCACTTGAATATTATCTCAGTACCCTCTCAGAAGCAAAGGGGATGGGGCATGGGATGAAAAACTCAAGGAGGGAGGACTGGGAAGGGGAGCAACATTTGGAATGTAAATAAATACAATAACTGAACAAAAAAGACAGTCATTTAAAGGTTATAAGCAATGGAGTAACATAAGCAACTATACGTGGGCAACCACCGGGAGTTGTCTATGGATGGCAACATTTCACTGCAGCAACATAGGAGCTCTGCTGGGAGAGGCTTAGAGTGTGAAGGATGAAGCCTTAGCCACTGGAGCAAGCAAATGCATCCTCCCCCTCAGTCCCTGCACTGAGACCAGATATCGCTATGTAGTCACTGCAATCCTAGTAGTTACAATGGATCTAATACCGAAACACTCTTTTGATATTTAATTCCCAAATTAAATATACGTTAATCTGTTATTTTTATCTGTCTCAAATTATTTAAACAGAATATTGCTTTATTATTATAAATAAATACCCTCAAAATGACATTTTGTTTTTTTTTTTTTAAATGTAAAATAGAAATCCCCTGATTAGGAAGTATTCCTAGAATTATTCTGTGTAGACTTTTTGTCTGCCTTTTGCTTTTGTCTGTCTGTTTGTGACAGGGTCTTATTGAATGTCTGCTTCCATCTTTCTAGTACTGGTACTTTAGGCACGTTCTACTACATGTGGACAGAGTGATTTTTTGTTGTTTATAAGTCTTGAAACTCTGGAGCTTACTTTTCTTTGCTGTTACCCTTAGCATTCTTCACACACACACACACACACACACACACACACACACACACGCACTTACTGCCATTTTTCAAAACAAGCATTTTTTTCGGTGTAACACTGACAGTCTCATAACTTGATCTGTAGACCAGGCTGGCCTTCAGAGATCAGGCTGTCTTTACCTCTCATGTGGCGGGACTAAAGGTGTATGTCTCCGTGCTTGGGTTAAAAAACGTTTTTAATGTAATAACAAATTTGAGAAAATTTTATCCAAGCCTTCACTGGATTGTGTGTGCTTCTTTTCTACAGACCTATGGGGCATTATTCTGTGAAACAAGTGCCAAAGATGGCTCCAACGTGGTGGAAGCTGTTCTCCATCTTGCTAGGTAATGTTTGCTTGTGTTTAGAAATCTCAGTGCAAATCACTATTTTCACTTACTTAATGGATATGTCAAACTGCTGCCGAACATAGTTCTGTCAGTCATGGTAAGGAAAACAGTACATGTGTCTATTATAAAATCTAATAATTTTGCTTGTTCATAGTGAACATTGTGTAAATATTTTCCTACCACAGAAATGAGATGCAGTGCAATATTTTTAAACTTTTCTCAAAGTATCACCAAGAAGGGTAATAATTGACTAATAGAATCATCTCCTGAAACCAAAATAT
This sequence comes from Arvicanthis niloticus, assembly GCF_011762505.2. Classification (NCBI taxonomy): domain Eukaryota; kingdom Metazoa; phylum Chordata; class Mammalia; order Rodentia; family Muridae; genus Arvicanthis; species Arvicanthis niloticus. The sequence goes on from NC_047662.1 coordinate 74,957,696, forward strand.
AAATACAACAGTAATAATAATAGTTATTAATCTAACTATATATTAGGACATTTTGCTGATCAAATAGAGTATAGAAAACCCAAACCTCAAATTGCATATTATACCAGTTAGAATCACTCTCTGAATTGCTCACCATGTAATTATTAGAAGAAAGCAGTGTTGTGGAGAATATGTAACATTTTAGCATGTGGATTAGAGAAAAATTCATCATTAGAAGACTTGTATAAAAAATGTGCATGTCAGTTCTTCAAGTGTTCCTAGATGTGACAGTACTATCTCCCTGATTTATTAATTTTGTTTGGTGTGTGTCCTGGTTAGGTTTTTGTCAACTTAACATAAGTTGTTGTTATATGAGAAGACAGAACCTTAACTGAGACAAGACTCCCACTAGATTGATCTGTGGGCAAACCTCTGGGAAATTTTCTTTATTAATAATTGATTTGGTACCAATATGTGTGCTACCACCTCTGGGCATTAGGCCCTGTGTTATATAAGAAAGCAGACTGAGCAAGCCATGAAAAGACAGCCAATAAGCTGCTTTCCCCCATTGCATCTGCTTTAGCTTTTCTGTCTCCAGCTTTTGTTCTGAATCCCATGATAGATGGTGGTGTGGAACTATAAGATAAAATAAATTCTTTTCTCCAAACATTCCATTTGGTAATTGTGTCATAGCAATTGAAACCCTAACTAAGAGAAATTTGTACCAAAGACTGAACTATTGCTGGTACAGACCTGACCATATTATTTTGTGGAGGACTATGAAAAAGAATGGAAAAGCTTTTGATCTTCAAAACTTAACACTTTTCTGTAAGAGCTTGGAAGGCAAAGTGGAAGGTAATTCAGATGATAGGATCTTGACTGTGAAGTTTCAGAGGGAAGTTTCAGAGTTCTTCCAAGACTCTAACATGCCTGTTCATATGATATTTTGAATGGAGAACATATAATTCTGGTCAGCTGGCACTGTCATTAACAAGAGACCAGAAGCACTAAAATGAAACTTTTGCCTTTTGGGGCCTTTCAACATTGTTAGCTTGAGCTGATAAGTTAGTGATGACAAATAAAAGACTAGTATTACGGTGAAATCTTCTGGGTTTGCACATAGACTCTCTGGTATGTTGCCAGGGGAGGCTGTATCTCATGCTGACAACCACATGGGATTATGTCTCTGAGGTGCTACTTTTTCTTAAGGCATGAAAGGGTCACGGAGAGCAGTTGAGGCTTGGTGTGATGAGAAGCCAAGTGAGGCTATTGGTGAAGGTGCTCCCTCAGATGCAGTAGAAACCCTGAGACTATTGGGGTCCTGGACAGAAGTTGAGGTTCAGTATCATGTAGCAGTGTCAGAGTCCCCACAGAAAGCCAAGGAGAGTCTGTTGCTGAAAATGCAGCCCAGTTGCTGCAGACCCAGCACTTTAGAGATGCCAGTACCATTGGAGTGACCATCAAAGGCAGAAGCAGCTTCAGCACAGAGTTGGCCTCAGACTATGAACCATCCTGTGAATCTGCACTCCACCACACAGGATTCTACAGTTGGAGACTTTCGAATTTTAGAGAGACTGGACATTTTTTGAGAAACTTTGAATTTTGAAATATGTGCTAAAGAGACTTAATTTAAAAAATGCTTGAATTTAAAAACTTTAGAATTTTAAAGGTTGTAATGTTTCATGTTGTTATGCTAATATTGAGATTTGGGGGATAAATAAGAAAAGTTATGAGTTAACAGTAGTGTGGTTGTGTTTTAAGTTGACAAAGAGGTCTTGGACAGTCTCCCTAGGCTTTGCTTTTTTTTTTTTTTTTTTTGTCAACTTGACAAAAAACTCTGGGAAGAGAACAACACAACCAGGAAAAAGCCTCCATAGATTGCCTGGTAAGCAAGCATGTTGAGCATTGTCTTGATTAGTGACTGAAGTGGGGGGGGGGGCACAGCCCACTCTGTGGTGCTAATCCTGGACAAGTAGTCTGGGGTGGATAAGAAAGCAAGTTGAAACATGGGAAGCAAGACAGTGAGCAGTGTTTCTCCATGGCTCCTGCTTCCTTCATGGCCTTCAGTTTCCTCCTATGGCTTCCTTAAATGATAGACTATATTGTGGAATTATAAGCTAAAATAAACCCTTTACTTTTCAAGTTACTCTTGGTCATGATGTTTTATAACAGCAATAGAAACTCTAACTAAGACAATCTGCCACTAATGGAAACATGATTTTTTTCTGTAATAAAGGAATTATTATATCTACCAAATCCAAAAAAAACCCTCACAAAATCTAAATAAAAACATTAATATCTAATTACAGACAAACAAATACATAGTTTTCTGCATGCAGTTCTTTTTCTGATTATTTTTAATTTGTGTAAGAGTCATTAGTGTGAAAACTGACCTTCTGGTTTTTCTTGCTATGTTTTAATTAGTGACTGGGGTTTATAGCACTAAGTAAGTCACACTCCTATCTACAGAATGTTTGGAGTTTGGTCTTGAAATAGATGAGATACCCTGTCTTGAAATAATTAAGAAACAAGCCTCAGGTCTTCAAGAGGTCCAAGGAACATCTGTTTGTAGCAATGAACAGAAGGTGTCCTGGGCTCAGACTTGGTATAATTGAATAATTTTGACTCCCACCTCAGCCAATGAAAATATCTGCTTAAAGCAAAGCCTCATGACATTACATATAACCTAGAATAGGCAGCAACTGGGATATTTAAGCACAGTCTTCCGAACATGTGGATTTTTGTTTTGTTTTGGTCAGAGCTAATGTTACATGTGGCAGAAAGTAGCCATTTCCATACTTTTATCTATTAAGCCAAAATGATGACTGTGTGCTTTGAGAACATTGGGAGCAGCAACTCTTTTGTCTAAACAAGTTACATTTAGTGAAGGGGAAATTTCAACAAAATACAATATTTGCATTTAACTCATTCCAGGTAGTAGATTGTAACTTTTAAAAATGATAGTCTTTATATTGATGCCTGGGTGGGAAGACGCAGCTTCTGGAACACATACGGGTAGGAAAGAACCCACAGATCTTACAGAATTGCTGGGCCTAGGCTTAACAAGAATTGGCATTGTCCTTATACTTGTGGGTATTGTTATGATGATCAAAGCAACAAGATGCTGCCTACATACTAAAAGAGAATAGTAAAGTGAGACTCCAAAGCTCATTAAAAAAAAGTTTTATCTTCATCATCATCATGTGCCATGCACACATGCTTCTGTGTGTTTGTGTGTGTGTGCGTGTGTATGTATGTGATATGTTTGTGAGTGTGAGCATGCACATGTGTACATGTGTAGAGTTGGCTCTCTCCTTTCACTTTTAACTGGATTCTGAGGATCAAACTTAAGATCTAAGGCTCGTGTGAAAGGTGCTATGCTTCTGAACCACTCATTGTCTCTCAACATCTTTTCTTATATGGAGCACTGTGTAGTCCTCGAGTTCTGATGTTATCCACACATCTCTGCTTTACTATAGACATCTCTAATCTGTAAAATGAAAATGAGGACTGGATACGTGGCCTCAAAGTCCCTTCCAGAAGTCTACATGTTTCTGTAATAGCCTGCATTCTATTAAATAGTATAGTCACCAGTGCTCAGTTGTCTTAAGGGGCCGTAGTAAATCACATGGTTAAAGTCCTTAGTCATATCCAAACTAGAGGCTAAATTCATTTTTATTGTATAAAGATGGAAAAGCCATTGATGTTTGTCAGTGCCTATGTGAACTCCAGTGCAGTTTAGACACCAGATTTACTTACTTAAAACAACTGGTGTGCAAGGCTGGAAAATGGTTCATTGGTTAGGAACATTGCTGCTCTTTCAGAGGACCTGGCTTCAATTATTGGTATCCATATGGTATTTTACAACTCTCTGTAACTCTAGTTACAGGGAAGCTAATGTCCTTTTCTGGTCTTCACTGGCAACAGGCATAGGGTGTACAAACATACATGGGTAAGGCTCTTACATACAGAAATGTCTTTAAAGACAACTAGTGGGCCAAGACATTTTGATGGAAGGGTCATCTCAATCATGTGACAGTTAGGTCATAGCTGTTTTTGTAGGCTCTTAGGCTATTAAATCAGATGACTTCTTATGAGTCACTGGGGTTTTTCGTTGTTGTAAGTTTTATTGCATTATGATCTGGTTTGGACTTCTAGTTTTATTATCAGTGTGTCCTCAACATAGCATATGCCTGCCTCTTTGGTAGATTTAAGAATCTGGAGGCCAGCTTATCCTCAATAAGATATTAAGTTAATAAGACCAGCTTTGAATTTAACATTATATGTAATAATGTTAAGTATATAACTTGGAGCCATAATGCAGAGCTGCAGTTAAAGCCTAGTCACACAGTTTGATCTTTACTTGACTTTGATGCCAGAGAACTCTTGATTGATTGGTGTTTGTATGTCTGCTAAAACTATCCTTTATTCTCTTCACTCCTTGAATTGGGCTGAGTATTACAGTTTTCACCGTGGAGGCAAATGTTTGTGCTCAGATTTCCTCCATCTCCATTTACTCTGCACTCTTCAGTCACTGTACATGTGTTCCTTTGGTTGCCTGATTTTGCTTTTCCATTTTTTTTTCTCACAGTGCTGGATTGGACCTTGTGTGGGCTGCACATGATTTCCACAACTGAGCTATGCCCTAGCGCTAAAATAATCTTTATAACTAGAACTGCAATTTCTAGTTTGGCTCATAGTCTCCACCTTGCTCTTTATGTAAAGTATAAAGTCCAGGCTGCTCCCATGTGCCCAACGATCTTCATGGCCTTGCTTCACCTACCTCTCTACATATACATCTTGGTGTATATAGGTCTAGGCTATGAATAGCATATACAGAACATAAATATTCCTGTTACTTATCTAAGTTGTATAATGTATGTCCAAAAATTCTTTTTGTGGAACTAAAATAGGTGCTTGGGCTAGCAAAGTGTCTCAGGAAGTAAAAGTACTTGTTGCACAAGCTTGCCAACCCTAAATTGGGGTTTTCTAAGTAGCTTCCTTTTGTTGTGATCCTTTTCTCCCATTTCCCAGGGAAGTGAAGAAAAGGACAGAGGATGACGACAGCAGATCCATCACCAGTCTGGCTGGTTCTACTTCCAGAAAGTCACTGCAGATGAAGAACTGTTGCAATGGCTAAAGCCCAGCTGTCCTTAGTTCACAAAGTCCTTGCTTCCAGATTACTGATTGTGAGACAGTGGCTCTCAAAGACACTGTGCATCGTATGACACTGGCCTCCTAAGAATCACAGCCTGCCAAATTGTGCTGCTCCTCCCTGTTCTCAGCAACCTCAGGCTTGCTTTGCTTTATCTCAGAGAGACATTTGGGCTTTTTGGCCCTATAGATAACTAAGAGAAAAATGTGTTAGTGTTTTTAATATGATATAGTGAAATAAAATAACATTCTCAGATCAAAACTATCGAGAAACCACTTATAAAATTGCTTTAGAAGAAAACCTGTAGTTTGTAGTTAACCTATGACAGTGTTTACTTAAAATTTTGGACAAAAGAGTATAATACTTTATTTGTATTATGGAAATCAGTGCTTTAAAACAGAGAACTAGGAGACTGGCTCTATATTATATATTATAGCTTTAAACCATGGCTGGTATAAAGTAGCATGAATATTATCATTTGGCACCTCAGCTTTGCTCTTCCTTAGCCTGGTAATGTTGTACATGTCCAGGCCACATTAGATTTGTTGCCCTCTGTAAAACCCAGAAGTTGAACTCCAGGGCCTTTTGACTCTGGATTCTGTAGCATTTTAAGAAACAAGAAGGGTACAGTGGCCCACAGTCATGAGGAACCCTGTGAAGCCTACCTTTTGATCTGAGGAATTTGTTTTGCAAATTCCTGAAGAACAGAATTACTTGAGAAAATGGAAATATTTTTACGCTCCAGTGAAAATAAAAACTACTTTTCATGAAAAGAGAAAGTATGTTTGAAAAATGTATATAACAAAAAAAATAATTTCAAGAGGACTTGTGAAGTAAGTCTGAGGCTTAAATCATAAATGAAATTTTTAGTAAAGACATGTATAACATATACTACTGAAAGAACAATGCCACCAAAATGTATCTCACATAGTGACTGCCAGAGGCTGGGGGAAGAAAGGATTGGCACTAATGGCCAGGGTGCATGTGCCTTCTTAGAAGAATGGCCACAGTCTCATGGAATCAGCCTGGCAGTATTCCTGTTATAATTTTGAGTATGGTAAAAGCCACCAAATTCAGTATTTGAAAAGAATAAGTGTTAAGAATGTGAATTATGTGTCATGGAAAATATAATGGTAACTAAAATAACAATACTTTGCCGAATGAATATATTGTTGCTATTTCATACTGTCCTGTGGTTTAACATTTTATCTGTAGCATAATGCCAGTCCCTCAACCCCTAACTTTGAGCATTAACTTCCTTCTTGATGAACAATGCAAGATTGTTATTAGGCATAGCTTTGTAAAGTGCTGTATTTAAAAGAGGACCAGCCTTTAAAAAGTTGAGTCTTTCCTTTACATAACGTAGCTTGTAGCTTGTGACGTCTCATCACGAGTTTTGTTTTTCTCCTGGAACCTGAACCTGCAGTGCCTCCCTCCCATTCCTCCTGATGAAAATGTCTTCCAAGAGTCAGAGGCTTCAAAAAAAAAAAACAAAAAAAACAAAAACAAAAACAAAAAAACAAAAACAAACAAACAAAAAAACCCCATGTTTCCAGTAGCATGAACCAATTAGACCAATTAGATTATTCTTAGTAAGAGACAAACATCTTGGTGTATATAGGTCTAGGCTATGAATAGCATATACAGAACATAAATAATTCCTGTTACTTACCTAAGTTGTATAATGTATGTTCAAAAATTTTTTTGTGGAACTAAAACAGGTGCTTGGGCTAGCAAAGTGTCTCAGGAAGTAAAAGTACTTGTTGCACAAGCTTGCCAACCCTAAATTGGTACCTGAACCCACAGTGGAAGGGCAGATCTGACTCTTGAAAGTGGATCTCTGACCTTCGCATGTGTGTTCTAGTGTCCAAATGATATGTGCACACACATATACAGAGTAGTAGTTATATTTTTTAAATAATACTTCCTTTAAACAACCCCTGCCATGCTTTTGATTTTTATCATTAAACTTTAAATTTCTCCAGCTTCATTTTTGTTTTCTAAATGGGAACTGACTAGATACATTCATATAAAAAGCCACATACCTTATCCCTACAGAAATACTCTTGGGTTTTAACAAGAAAACTGAATCTTCAGTAAGTACACATGAATTGCTATTTTATGGTTAATGATTTCCAGCTTCAGTTGAAAGGTTATGTTTCTGATCAAAAAGAATACATTGATGGTGAGAAATGGGCAGAGAAGTTGACACAGAGCTTGGAGTGGTGGTCATTTTTGTAATATGGGTCACACAGAAGTTTGCCATTAGTTTCACCCACGGGAGTGGGTTTCCTAGACAAGGCTGAGTCTTAGAGTGATAGATTGCACTCACTGAACAGACGCTGTTAGCATGTATGTTACCTTGTTCTTTTTAGTTATTTCTCTCAAAGTCCTTTTATCTTCTCTGCTCTGTAACCAAGGGTATATTATTAATGCAGATGTTCTGCCTGGGGTTTTGCCTCTAGCTGAGAGGACAGAACAGCTGTGTTTACCAGGAAGTTGACTAGGTAATTTGACCAACAAGCCAACATACTCAGTGATCCAAATATAAAATATTCAAATTAAAGACTACTATCTCTGCTTAACAAACTTGTTTAAGGAAAAGCTAATTAAAACTATTTTTATCTGGTTTGTTGGAAGACTGTATTTTGATTTCTCTAAAGTGTTCTCAAATTTAAAATATATTTTAAGTAAAGACAATTAAGCTTACTTTGATATAGTCACACATTTCTTGCAAGTAATGTATTTTGTGTTTATTTTTTCTTAGACAGTTTTTAAACACTCAATGATGTTATATTTTCCTTTTAAATACACTATAACACATTGGTTAATATATTAATTATCAAAAATAATGTTGGAGAAGTAGGCATTTTTTCACTGTTAACTTCTAGGCCTGTTTATATTTTTATAATTTATTTTTCTTCATGCTGCTTTATACAATGTTATACAACATTTAACTATTTAATAGTAGGTGTGATTTGAATAAATAAAAACTGCCCCCTCTCCTCTAAAGATAAAATTGATTTAAGGGTAAAGACTTATTCTCATATGTATGCATTGGTTAACCTCAGAATATTGTTTTTGTAGGTTTTTGTTGTACATATATGTAAGAAATTCAGTATGTATATGACAGGTAGGCAACTGAGAACTGAGTCACTGTTATGTATATGATTTTGATTCGTATGGTTTGCATTTTCCACAGTTTGAGTTGTATTTCATCCTACTGTTTTATATCTTTCCAAACCATGGATAATGATCCTAAAAATATAATTGCATTACAATGCAGATATCCAAGGGGCTGCAAAAATCTGTGCCTTAAAAGTACAATAAAGCGTTCTTCTTTTGGTCCCTTGGTAGTTTCTTGACCTTTCCTGTGGGTATTGTGAAGCCGTGATTCCACAGTGTCTGCAGGAGACAGTGATCCTTCAGCACTTGTCTATTCTGGTCATGCAGTTCTAGCAATGGGAGAAAAGAATGAATGAATGTGTGCATCAGGTGCTTCAGCACAGGGCAGCAGGAAGCTCACTGAGCAAACTGGGAGACTAATAGTATGACTTTTGTAATAACATTACTAGATATGCTATAGCCAATCTTTATTTTTAATTCTTTAATCTTTTTTTTTACAGTCCAGTCTTAGCTTATTTTTTTTAAAGAATTTCCTATTTTACACTGTACTTAACATTTCAACCTCACCTCTATTTTTCTCCCATGTCCTTTCTGTTTCATGACAATTTTCATGAACTCTTACTTTATTTTTATACACACTCACACACTCTCTCTCTCTCTCTCTCTCTCTCTCTCTCTCTCTCTCTCTCACACACACACACACACACACACACACACACACACACACCCCTGCTGAGCCTGTGAAGTATTGATTCTCTGTGAACACATTTTTAGGGATGAACACTTGATAACCTTTCAAAGTACGAAAACATATCTTAATGGCCACAGTTATGGGCTCTGCAGTCAAATTGCTTAACCTCATACCATAGTAGAGTATCTGAGCAATGAACAGGGCATCTAACTGCCAGGGTGTATTATTATTATTATTATTATTATTATTATTATTATTATTATTATTTTATTATTATTATTATTTTATCAGTGAAATAAGTATGATAGCAGACACTTCTCATGTTTTCATGAGAATTAAGTGAATTCATGTCTTTAATTGTTTGGAGTTGTTTCTGGTACATTGATATCCCTCAGTTTGAAACCTTTATGTTTCATTGTTTATTCTTGCTTAGAATAAGAGTTTCTGGAGCAGTGAATAATTAAAATTGTAAGTTCTCTGGATGACATGGGACATGAAGCATATAGAAGAATATCTCTTGCATTAACTGTCTCCTGTATGCATGCTTGTTTCAAATGACTGAAATTTAGCATTATATACTATAAAATATGGTGTAAGGATGAATTGAAGAGGAGGAAATGATTAGAGGAAAATGAAGGTTTGATCATCAGAATGGAAAGGTATGAATGAAGTCACAACTGAGGTGAGACCTTCACTAACCAGTGACTGGTAGAACAAGCTGTGAAGGGATGAAGAAAATGAGGACACTGGCTGAGACCTCAAATCTGTAAGACAGTAAAAGCACAAGGTACATGATGGGCTTTACTAAGTAGAAAGTTACCTTTATGCTTATACTACATGAGAGTCAAAAATTCACAAAGGAGTAAATCCCCAGATTAGTATATCATTCTCAAGCCTTAAAGTAATAATTTTCTATCGGATTTTTAATCTTAAGCTATATTTTCCTATTTGAAAATCAAAAGGGAGTGAAAAATGCTTGTGATTGCAGGGTATAATTTTTATGTGTGCAAAATTCTAGGAATACCATTTGCCTTCACAGCGCGGCTGAGAGCTGCAGAAGGGCCAAGAACAAAGTGGCAGATGCAGGATGGATTGGAAAAAAAGAGAAGGGACAGAAGCTCCAGCTGTGTCCAGAGGGGACGAGAGTTGTTGGCTTGTGGTGGTGGCTTGCTTGGCTTGTTGGGGTTGGTGGTCAGTGTAGCTAAGAACTCAGAGAGTTCTGCTGGAGATTAGACTGCAGCTCTGTAGTAGCCTGCGAAGGCCTGCTCCATTGTTCCCCAAGGAGGAGGATCCAGATGAAAAGAAACAGTCCATGGTTTTAAGATGTTAATTGTCATGGTGGAAAGGAGATGAGAAACTATACCCAGGGCGGGCCTGAGATTATCTTTTGCAGGGAGGAGAGGGTATGGGAAGGAAAGCTTAATAGGCTAAGCCCCTCTGGCCTTTAGGTACCTCAATATGGAGGTACTGACTTGAGGCTCTGTGACCTGTGGTCATTTCTTCTACTTGTGGAAGGGATAGGGGTCATTGCCCTACATGACTAAAGGACACAAATCTATAGAGGGCTGAGGTGTCATGTCAGGAGCCTGGAGTCTGGGAGCATGGCGAAATGCCTGTGGTCCCTTAGGATACCTTGGGTGCTCCAGACGTTTCTAGCCTGTGCTTGACCATAAACCAGGCTTCCTTTCAGGGTCCTACAAACAATAATGAGGAAAAGTACAAAAGTTATAGAGGGAAGCCATATGGATCTGAGACCAGACTGACTATATAGCCAGAGGAAAGGGTCTGACTCTAGAGTGATTGGCTGCCTTTCTTTCTGTATTGTTGTTCCCTATATTGTTCTCTGAGTGAAGGTGACAAGTCTTTAGGATGTTAATTTTCTTTCTTCTCAAACTGGTCATTCTTTGAATACAGCAAAATTTAAGGACTAAATTTCTCTCTCTGCTTACTGTATCCATAGAGAGATATACAAACACATAAATATACAAAGGAGATTTATTATAGTGCCTTATGGCTTGTTTTAAGTAGTCCAACAATGGCTGTTTACCACAGAAAGTCTAAGAATTCAGTACATGTTCATTCTGTGAGACTGGATCTCACGGCTAGTCCTCAGTTTATGCTGGAATCCTGAGGAAGTGGGATTTAATGCTGATGAGAGAATAGAGTTGCTAGCAAGAGAGAGCAAGCAAGCAGTGGAAATTTTCTTCTCTCATCCCCTTAATATAGAGTGTCACAAGAAGATGGAGCCTAAATTAAAGATGGCTTGATCTTTCCATCTCAAAAGATTTGGATTAAAGGTGTATTGCTCTTCCTATCTCAAAATACTTGAATTAAAGCTGCATTTTCCACCTTAAAAGATCCAGATTAAAAGTGAGTCTTTCCTCTTGACTTAACTAAATGACTTAACTAAGAAAATATACTTCATGGATATACCTAGCCACTTGGGTTTTGGTTTATTTCAGATGACAAGTTAGCAATCAAGATTAACCACCACTTGTACATATTTCGAAATGTAACTTTCTCAACCTGTATAATGTTATTTGTATGTATGTTTTCAGTGCTATTTGGTATTGAATAATAAATTGTCATGCTATTCCACGAGAAAGAAATTTCTTCCTGATCTAGGCATTAATTAGTACCTGTAATACTTTGTGTAGTTTCGGGCCTTGTGGAGTTCCCTCTGTCCAGTTTCACATGTCTATTGGTAATATTCTTGTTCAGCTTAGTTTTTAGGCAGTCACATTGGTAAGACTTTTAAGAGATGAGATTTTGATATCACTAGGAGATACAGTCTCACAGCAAACACCCTGATCCTTTCTTGGTCTTTCAATTTTTTCTCCACTCTTCTCTAATGTTACTTGAGCCTTAAGTATGGAAGTATTTTGTAGATGTATCTACTACGACTGGGCTCTGCAACTCTGCCTTTTGATTTTTTTTTTTTTTTTTTTTTTTTTTTTGTGCTTTTCTGCAGTGGTATCTATTGCAAAGAGATGCAGTGTGGGCACATTGGGTTTAATGATAAATAGTTACAATGTAGTTAGGGATTATGATAGTTTAGTAAATTGGTATTTGTAGGTTTTCTAATATCTATGACTTCACTACCACTGAATAACTAAGTTTCCACTACCTGACATGGTTTCTTTATTGTGGTACATGTGTTTCTTAGTCACTGCTCTATCGTTGTGAAGTGATACTGGTGACCACTGCAATTCTTATAAGAGAATTTATCTGAGGCTTTGTTACACTCTCAGAGGTTTAGCCCATTGTCATTATGGTGGGATACATGCTGGCACACAGGCAGACATGGTGCTGAGGAAGTGGCTGAGACTTCTATATCCAGATCATAGGCAGTGGGAAAAGAATCTGGGCTTTTGAAATCTCAAAGCACACTCCCAATGGTACTTCCTCTAGCAAAGTTCTCTTAATCCTTTTAATTCTTTCAACCAGTCCCATTTGCTGATAACTAAGCATTCAAATATATGAGCCTATAAGGGCCATTCTTATTCAACCCACCACAGTATGTGTGCCACTACTGCACCCTTAGGGTTTTCAGTTCATGCTGTTTGTTCATGTGGTTCATAAGCATCACAGATTGGTAAAACAATTGGTTGTCTACCTCCTTTGCAACCCTACATGTCTCCTTCTGGTACCAAGAAAGCTATCTCTCCAAGAGAACATATTCAGGTCAGTTCCAGCTCAAGGGCCTCTAAGACCTATTTCTGAAGTGCATTTTTTTTTTTTTTTTTTTCTGCACTAGGAACTTCCACTTCTTGGTGTGGGATAAGGGCAACCAAGGGCAATAGTAATTGGCTATGCTTTGAGTGTCTTTTGGACATTCCTGACCAATGACTCAAAATAAGGCTTCTCATGTTTGGAATTAGGTATTTTTAAAGTTAATCTTTGGTTTTTGGAGGGAGTGCTGTTAACCTGGATGAGAAAATTTCATTAAAACTTTGTATGTATATTAACACACAGAATTACATACATTAATAATTTTATTAAATAGTTAATAGTATGATTGGTTATGACATTCGGACATCCGTATTGTTATTCTATCATTTTCTTTCTTCTTTCATTCCTCCATCTCTTCTCCCTAAAGGTTTGCCCTTTCCCATGTTTCTTGTCACAGCCCTTTGCTTTACCTTCCTCCCTTCTTTTGTATTCGCTGTTCTCCTGCTCTCTGAAGATCTCCCCTTCTCAGCACCCTGATCAGGTCAGGTGTACCTCACTCTTCCTCTTACTATTGCTCCCCAACCTTCCTATCCTGCCTGCCGTCCTGGTTTACATCTTGGATTTTTAAGATATTTCAGGTTATGTACACATATCTGAGGATATGGAGCTAGGAGCTTCAAGTGAGAGAGAACATGCAATGTTTGTCTTTTGGGGACTGGCTCACCTCATTCTAGGTAATGATCTTTTCTAGTTCCATCCATTTTGTTTTAACTTCATCTTCTGGGCCGGACCTCTGCCAGGCCGGCTTGTGGGGTACCCTGGATTCCACCAGACACATTCTGGGGGATCCATAGAACCCATAGCCAGCACTAGCACTCACCTGCCGCCACGTGCCCCTCTTCCTGTCTGAGGCCTGGGCCGGACCTCTGCCAGGCCGGCTTGTGGGGTACCCTGGATTCTGCCAGACACATTCTGGGGGATCCATAGAACCCATAGCCAGCGCTAGCACTCCCCTGCCGCCGCGCCCCCCTTCCCGTCTGAGGCCTGTTGGTGAGTGCACCCTGTTACTGCTGCCAGACACATTCTGGGGGCTCCACAGATCCCACAACCAGCTTTAGGTAGGAAAACCCACATACTACCCTGAACTCATAGCTGGGTGCCCTGAGGGCTCAGAATCCAGCAGATTACACCCCCCCGCCGCCACTGCTAGCACCCCCCTTCTGCCCATCTCCCGGGTCTGAGGCCTAGACCAGACCTCTGCCAGGTCTGCAGTTGTGTGGACCCCGGATTCTGCCTGAGACATACTGGAAGGTCCACTCAACCCAGAGCCACAGAGGAACAACTGAACTCAGAGTGTCAAACAACATATCCTGAGATATCCAAGAGGAGACACTGCACCCAGAACAGCAGACAAATAGCTGGACTGCTACCTTGGAGGCACCATATCCTGAGGTATCCTAGAGATACCACCTTAATCAGTGCAGCTGGAAAAAATCATAGAGACATCTGGACCCCTAGAAGACCAAACACAAGCGAGACAACTGGAAAGGCAGGCTACAATCAGAGACAGAAGCACACGTAAGTAGCACTAGATTTAACCAGATGGCAAAAGGCAGGCGCAAGAACGTAAGCAACAGAAACCAAAGTTACATGGCATCATCAGAACCCAGTTCCCCCATCATAGCAAGCCCTGAACACCCCATCACACCAGAAAAGCAGGATTCAGAATTAAAATCACTTCTCATGATGATGATAGAGGACTTTAAAAAAGACATAAATAACACTCTCAAAGAACACCCTTAAGGAATTGCAAGAAAATGCAACCAAACGGGAGAAGGAATTAAACAAAACCATGCAGGATCTAAAAATGGAAGTAGAAACAATAAAGAAATCACAAAGGGAGAATACCCTGGAGATAGAAAACTTAAAAAAACGATCAGGAGTCATAGACACAAGTATCACCAACAGAATACAGGAGATGGAAGAGAGAATCTCATGTGCAGAAGATACCATGGAAAACATTGACACAACTGTCAAAGAAAATGCAAAATACATAAAGCTACTAACCCAAAATATACAAGAAATCCAAGACACAATGAGAAGGCCAAACCTAAGGATAATAGGTATAGATGAGGGGGAAGACTCCCAACTTAAAGGACCAGTAAATATCCTCAACAAAATTATAGAGGAAAACTTCCCTAACCTAAAGAAAGAGCTGTCCATAAATATACAAGAAGCCTACAGAACTCCAAATAGTTTAGACCAGAAAAGAAATACTTCCCGCCACATAATAGTCAAAACATCAAATGTACAAAACAAAGAAAAAATACTAAAAGCAGTAAGGGAAAAAGGCAAAGTAACATATAAAGGCAGACCTATAAGAATTACACCAGACTTCTCACCAGAGACCATAAAAGTCAGAAGATCCTGGACTGATATCATACAGACCCTAAAAGAACATAAATGTCAGCCCAGACTACTATACCCAGCAAAACTGTCAATCATTATTGATGGAGAAACCAAAATATTCCATGACAAATCCAAATTTATACAGTATCTCAACACAAACCCAGCACTTCAAAGGATAATTGGTGGAAAACTCCATCACAAGGAGGGAAACTACAACCTAGAAAAAACAGGAAAGTAATCTTCTAAAAACTGTAAAAGAAGGTAGCTACACAAACATATCTCCACTGCCAATAACAAAAATAACAGAAAAAAACACTCATTTTTCCTTAATATCTCTTAATATCAATGTACTCAATTCTCCAGTAAAAAGACATTGACTATCAGACTGGATATGTAAACAGGACCCAACATTTTGCTGCATTCAGGAAACGCACCTCTGTGAAAAGGAAAGACACTACCTCAGAGTAAAAGGTTGGAAAACAATCTTCCAAGCAAATGGTCCCAAGAAACAAGCTGAAGTAGCGATTCTAATATTAAATAAAATCAGTTTTCAACCAGAAGTAATCAAAAAAGATAAAGAAGGACACTTCATATTCATCAAAGGAAAAATGTACCAAGAGGAACTCGCAATTCTCAACATCTATGCCCCAAATGTAAGGGCACCCACATATATAAAAGACACTTTACTAAAGCTTAAAGCATACATTGCACCCTACACAATAATAGTGGGAGATTTCAACACCCCACTCTCAGCTATGGACAGATCGTGGAAACAGAATCTAAATGGAGACACAATGAAACTAACAGAAGTTATGAACCAACTGGACCTAACTGACATCTATAGAACATTTCATCCTAAAAAAAAAAGAATATACCTTCTTCTCAGCACCTCATGGTACCTTCTCCAAAATAGACCATATAATTGGTCACAAAACAGGCCTCAACAGGTACAAAAAGATTGAAATAATCCCTAGTACCTTATCAGACCACCATGGGTTAAGACTTGTCTTTGACATAGACAAAAACAACAGAAAGCCCACATA
This sequence comes from Arvicanthis niloticus, assembly GCF_011762505.2. Taxonomy (NCBI): domain Eukaryota; kingdom Metazoa; phylum Chordata; class Mammalia; order Rodentia; family Muridae; genus Arvicanthis; species Arvicanthis niloticus. The sequence continues at coordinate 74,973,771 of NC_047662.1, forward strand.
CACTTGGCAACTGAACAATGCTCTACTCAATGATGACTTGGTCAAGGAAGAAATTAAGAAAGAAATTTAAGACTTTTTAGATTTAAATGAAAATGAGGACACATCATATCAAAACATGTGGGACTCATTGAAAGTAGTACTAAGAGGAAAAATCATAGCTCTAAGTGCTCACAAAAAGAAAGTGGAAAGAGCATACATTAACAACTTGACAGTAAACCTGAAAGCATTAGAACAAAAAGAAGCTAATATACCCAAGAGGAGTAGACAGCAGGAAATAATCAAACTCAGGGCTGAAATCAACCAAGTCGAAACAAAAAGAACTATACAAAATATCAACAAAACCAGGAGCTGGTTCTTTGAGAAAATCAACAAGATAGACAAACCCTTAGCCAGACTAACCAAAGGGCACAGAGACAGCATTCAAATTAATAAAATCAGAACTGAAAAGGGAGACATAACAACAGAAACAGAGGAAATTAAAAAAATTATCAGATCCTACTACAAAGGCCTATACTCAACAAAATTGGAAAATCTGGAGGAAATGGACAATTTTCTAGATAGATACCAGGTACCAAAGTTAAACGAGGAGCAGATAAACCACCTAAACAGTCCCATAACGCCTAAAGAAATAGACACAGTCATTAAAAATCTTCCCACCAAAAAATGTCCGGGGCCAGATGGTTTCAGTGCAGAATTCTTTCAGACCTTCAAGGAAGACCTAATACCAATCCTCTTCAAGTTATTCCATCGAATAGAAACAGAAGGAACACTACCCAATTCATTCTATGAAGCTACCATTACACTCATACCTAAACCACAGAAAGACCCAACAAAGAAAGAGAACTACAGACCAATCTCTCTTATGAATATTGATGCAAAAATACTCAATAAAATTCTCGCAAGCAAACCGAATCCAACAACACATCAAAACAATTATCCATCAAGATCAAGTAGGCTTTATCCCAGGAATGCAGGGATGGTTCAATATTCGGAAATCCATCAATGTAATCCACTACATAAATAAACTCAAAGAGAAAAACCACATGGTCATCTCACTAGATGCTGAGAAAGCATTTGACAAAATTCAACATCCCTTCATGTTAAAAGTCTTGGAAAGATCAGGAATACAAGGCCCATATCTAAACATAGTAAAAGCAATATACAGCAAGCCAGTAGCCAACATCAAACTAAATGGAGAGAAACTTGAAGCAATCCCACTAAGATCAGGGACTAGGCAAGGCAGACCACTCTCACCTTACCTATTCAATATAGTACTGGAAGTCTTAGCCAGAGCAATTAAACAACAAAAGGAGGTCAAAGGGATACAGATAGGAAAGGAAGAAGTCAAAATTTCACTATTTGCAGATGATATGATAGTATACTTAAGTGAACCTAAAACTTCCACCAGAGAACTCCTAAACCTGATAAACAACTTTAGCAATGTGGCTGGATATAAAATCAACTCAAACAAATCAGTAGCCTTCCTCTATTCAAAGGATAAACAGGCAGAGAAAGAAATTAGGGAAATGACACCCTTCACAATAGCCATAAATAAAATAAATTACCTTGGAGTGAATCTAACAAAGCAAGTGAAAGATCTGTATGACAAGAACTTCAAGTCTCTGAAGAAAGAAATTGAAGAAGATCTCAGAAGATGGAAAGATCTCCCATGCTCCTGGATTGGCAGGAGTAACTTAGTAAAAATGGCTATCCTGCCAAAAGCAATCTACAGATTCAATGCAATACCCATCAAAATTCCAAATCAATTCTTCATAGAGATAGAAAGAGCAATTTACAAATTCATTTGGAATAACAAAAAACCTAGGATAGCAAGAACTATTCTCAACAATAAAAGAACCTCTGGGGGAATCACCATTCCGGACCTCAAACTGTACTACAGAGCAGTAGTGATAAAAACTGCATGGTATTGGTACAGAGACAGACAGGATGATCAATGGAATAGAATTGAAGACCCAGAAATGAACCCGCACACCTATGGTCACTTGATCTTTGACAAGGGAGCTAAATCCATCCAGTGGAAAAAGGACAGCATTTTCAACAAGTGGTGCTGGCTCAACCTGAGGTCAACATGTAGAAGAATGTAAATTAATCCATTCTTATCCCCCTGCACAAAGCTCAACTCCAAGTGGATAAAGGACCTTCACATAAAGCCAGATACACTGAAACTATTAGAAGAGAAGTTGGGGAAGACCCTCGAATACCTAGGCACAGGGGGAAAGTTCCTGAACAGAACACCAATGGCTTATGCCCTAAGATCAAGAATCGACAAATGGGACCTCATCAAATTGCAAAGCTTCTGTAAGGCAAAGGACACTGTCAACATGACAAAATGGCAACCAACAGATTGTGAAAAGATCAGTACCAATCCTACATCCGATAGGGGGCTAATATCGAATATTTACAAAGAACTCAAGAAATTAGACACCAAACAACAAAATAACCCCATTAAAAAATGGGGTACAGACCTAAACAAAGAATTCTCAACTGAGGAAACTCGAATGGCCGAGAAGCACCTTAAGAAATGTTCAACATCCTTAGTCACCAGGGAAATGCAAATCAAAACAACACTGAGATACCACCTCACACCAGTCAGAATGGCTAAGATCAAAAACTCAGGTGATAGTAGATGCTGGCGAGGATGTGAAGAAAGAGGAACACTCCTGCATTGTTGGTGGGGTTGCAAGCTGGTACAACCACTTTGGAAGTCAGTCTGGCGGTTCCTCAGAAAATTGGACATAGCACTACCTGAGGACCCAGCTATACCACTTCTGGGTATATACCCAGAAAATGCCTCAACAAATAACAAAGACATATGCTCCACTATGTTCATAGCAGCCCTATTTATAATAGCCAGAAGCTGGAAAGAACCCAGATGCCCTTCAACAGAGGAATGGATACAAAAAATGTGGTACATTTACACAATGGAATATTACTCAGCCATTAAAAATAATGAATTTGGGAAATTCTTAGGTAAATGGATGGAACTAGAAAATATCATCCTAAGTGAGGTAACCCAATCACAAAAGAACACACATGGTATTTACTCACTGATAAGCAGAGATTAGCCCAAAAATCTGAAACAACAAAGATTCAACTACCAGACGACATGAAGCTCATGAAGAAGAAAGAACAAGTAAGGATGCCTAGGTCTTTCTTAGAAGGAGTAACTAAATATCCAAGGGAGCAAATATGGAGACAAAGTGTGGGACAGAATCTGAAGGGGGGGGTTGTAGGGAGACCATTCCATCTGGGTATTCATTCCATGGGCAGTCACCAAAAATAGACGCTGATAGGGATGTCAGGATGGGAAAGCTGACAGCAGCCAGATAAGGGTATCTCCTTAGAGGTCCCCCAGAGTCGGACATAGGACATACCCAGAGACATATACCCACAGCTATCCATTAATCTGATCAAAGGTTCCCAATGGAGGAGTTAGAGAGTAAATAGAAGGAACCTTAAGGGCTGGTGGCCCCGTGAGGAGAGCAACAATACCAACCAGCCAGAGCTCCCCAGGGTCTAAACCACCAGCCTAGGAACACATATGGAGAAACACATGACTCCAGCTGTATATGTAGGGGAGGATGGCCTTGTTGGGCATAGGTGGGAGACAAGATCATTGGTACCCTGAAGGCTGAGCACGGGGGTGGGGGGGAATGTGAGGGTGGGGAGGTGGGCTGGGAGTAGGTGGGTAAACACCTTCATAGAGGCAGGAGGAGGAGGGATGGGATAAGGGGTTCCTGGGTGGTGGGGGAAATATGGTAAGGGGATAAAATTTGAAATGTAAATATTATATCCAATAAAAGAGGGGAAAAATAGAAAAGCGGTTAGAACCAACATTCTTAATAAAATGTCAGCCCTCTTAAAAAAAAAAAAACTATCTTGATACTAAAAGTTGTTTTGAGAATTGTATATTGCAGAATGATCAGCCTTGGTGTATCTACTTAACTTCATCTTATGTTTTTGTCAAATATTAAATGGAAGAAGTTATGTTTAGTCATGCTTGGGTCTTCAATTTTATTCCACTGGTGTGCATGCTTGTTTTTGTGTCAGGACTATATTGTTTTAATTACTATGGCACTGTAATATATCTTAACATCTGGAAGAGTATTCTCACCATCATTTTTCTCTTCCTTTTGCTCATGATTTTTTGACTCTCTGTGGTCTTTCCTTGCTCCTTATGAATTTTAGGTTATTATTATTATTAATTTTATTACATTTTAAATAGTGTCCCCTTCCTGCCTTCCCACTACAAGTCCCCCACCACATCCCACTTTCTCTTTGCCTCTAAAAGGATGCTCTACCACCCACCCACTTGCACTTCACCTCTCTAGCATCCTGTTTCTCTGGGGCATCAAACCTTCATAGGACCAAGACCTTCTATACTCACTGAGGCCAGACAAGACAGTCCAGCTACATATGTAGCTGGGACTAGGGACCAGCCCATGTATGCTTTTGGTTGGTTGCTTAGTCCCTGGAAGCTCTGAAAGGTCCTGTTAGTTGATACTGATGTTCTCCCTATGTGGTTGCAATCCTTCAACTCCTCCAGTCTTTCCCCTAACTCTTCCATAGGGGTCCCTGGGCTCAGTCCAATGGTTGGCTGTAAGTATCTGCATCTGCCTCAGTCAGGTGCTAGCAGATCCTCTCAGAATGCAGCCATGCCAAACTCCTGTCTGCAAACACATCTTGGTATTAGCTACAGTATAGGGATTTGTTGTCTGAAGATGGGATAGATTCTAAGGTGGAGCAGTCTCTGGATGGTCTTTCTTTCACTCTCTACTCTATTTTTGTCTCTGCATTTTCTTCACACAGGAACTATTCTGGATCAAAAATTTTGAAGATGGGTGGTCCCATCTCTCAATTGGGGGTCATGTCTATCTACTGAAGGTGGTCTCTTCAGTTTCTATCTGCCCACTGTTCTGCATTTTGGCTAATGTTATCCTCATTGCATCTGGGAAGCATCCCACGTCCCTGGTGTCTAGGAATTTCTAGTGGCTCCCTCTATTCCCCACCCCATACTGCTGCATATTTCTATTCATTCTCTTGGCCCTCTGGACTTCTTTCCTATCTCTCCTCATACTTGATCTTGCTCCCTTTTCCCTCTTCCTACTCTCTCCCATTCAGGTCCATACTACTGTTTCCTGTGATTATTCTGTTCCCTCTTCCTAGTGTGTTTGAAGCATCCACACTTAACTTCTTTCTTGTTAAGCTTTATATGGTCTATGAGTTGTGTCATGGATATTTTGAACTTTTGGGCTTATCAGTAAGTACATACCCTGAATCTCCTTTTGGGTCTGGGTTACCTCATTCAAGATAATATTTTCTAGTTTCATCCATTTGTCTGCAAAATTCATGATGTACTAAGCTAAGTAGTATTCTATTGCATAAATATACCACATTTTCTAAATCCATTCTTCAGCTGAGGGTTGTTTTCAGCTTCTGGATATTATAAATAAGGTTACTATGAACATAGTGAAGCACATGTTCTTGCCGTATGTTGGAGCATCTTTTGGGTATATGCCCAGTAGTGATATAGCTGAGAGCTGGTATTTCAGGTAGAACTACTTCCAATTTTCTGAGGAACTGCTGAGTTGATTTCCAGAGTGGTTGTAGCAGTTTGCAACATTCTAGGATAGTTTTTTATATTTCTTTAAAAAATATAATGAGTATTTTGATTGCAATTGCATTGAATCTGTAGTTGGCTTTTGCTAAAATGATCATTTTGAAGTGTTAATTTTACCAGCCCATGAGCATGAGCATGTTTCTCATTTTCTAATGTCTTTTCTATTTCTCTTTTGAGGTTTAAAGTCATTATTATAGATGTCCTTTATTTCTTTGATTAAGTTTATTCTTGGATATTTCACTTTACTTTGAAGATATTTTGAAAGGACATGTGCTTATGATTTTCTTCTTTTTATGTTCATTGTTGCTGTATAGACAAGCTATTGTTTTGTGAAGGTTGATTATACTATCACATTTATAAATTTGATTATCTTTTCAAGGATTTTCTGATAGTGTTTTTAAAAGATCTCTGGTGTATAGTATTATGACATCTGCAAATAGGGATTGTTTGATTTATTTCTTGCATCCTTTAATTTCCTTCTCTTGTATTATTGCTCTAGCTTGTATTTTGAGCACATTATTGAAAAGGATTGGAGATAATTGATAATTATTTCTTCCCTTTTTTTTTTCTTCCATCCAACCCATCTCTTGTTCTCTCTCTCCAACTCTTCCCGTCTATCCATGTTTGTCTGTGGGTAGCCGACAGAAGGCGGCTATCATCATCTTGAGCCTTATACCCTGACAAGAGATTTGATTATAATAGCCGGCAACAGCTGAGCACACTCTGATAATATCTTGTTTTAGATACTAGGATTTTCCCTTGGGTGTGAGATCAGATTTAGAGATAAGACCTAAGGGTGTGACTTAGGGGCGTGGCTTAGAAGTGAGACATATAAAAGGCAAGAGGCAGACAGAAGAGTTCAGTACAACTTGGAGTAGGAATTAGGCATTGAGGAAGAAGACACTTGGACTAGAGAACTCTGAAGAACTAGGTAGTAGGCATTAGGCACTTAGCATTAGAAACTTGGAATTTGGAGGCACTAGGGACTAGGAACTAGGGACTTGGAGAGAAGAAGAGAGACTGAAGAATAAACGGGATTGAATCACACTCTGTCTGGTCTCCATTTCTCCCAGCTGTCCTCAGCCTCTCTCTCTTGCTAAACCCCAACTCACAGACTGGAGCAGCTTGGGGCAGTGCGAGCTAAAAATTTAGTCCCCAAGGCTTTTGGCAGTGCGGGTTTCAATATTGATAGAGTGGTCCACAACATTTTTGGCCCTCAAACATGGGGCAGCTCGGGCCATGACATTTGTCTGAGCTTAACAGCCTCCTTTTCTTTATTATTGTTTCATATAGATAAATAGATGATAAATAAACACACAAAAATGTAAATACAAGGGCTTATTCTTTTTCTTTGTGTGTTTATAATTTCATGGCTAACCACTTTGTATTTGGCATCCATCTAGCAAGCTTATCCCTGAGGGGGCTAATTCTCCCTTTCTAGGCAGTCATTATTTATGTATAGTTCTTTGCATGAGGGTGGGATTCTGTGAAAATTTCCCCCTCTGTCTCAGCATACCTACTGATATTTGTCATTGCTTGGGCATACAGGTGTCCATTTCTAGGAAGCTCAATCTTAAAAGACTTCCTGGTCCTCTGTCTCTCACATCTCCTTCTTCTTCTATGGTATTCCCCGAGTCTTAGATGCAGGAGATTTGGGCTGGACACCATAGAACCTCTTCCCAACTGTGTTTTCTTGTTCATATAGTTCTTTATCATCTTTAGGGGTTGGACTTCTTAATATGTTTCCATCAACTTTTTTAATGCACATTTTCTAGGGGTAGGCCCCAGCCAGGATAGGGCTAGAGATCCTTTTGGGTAGAGTTTCATGGATGGTTTCAATATGATTTTAGTGACAAAATAAATATTATTAAATTTGCCACAGGTATGTTTGGCTAATTATTCAAGAAACAGATACTTAATTCTTTTGGTAAAATCCAGAAAACAACATGGTTTCTTGCTTTGTGACCTAGCTTCTGCCTGCCCATTGACTGATAACTGAATCAGTAAACATTTATTGAGCTCCAGTGTTTCCTGACTTTTAATGTTATAAACTATGGCAGTATCACATGAATTTAGAAACCTGTCACTTTAGTTTCCTGATATTTCAAAGAAATCAGAAAAAAATTGGGGGAAGAAAATAAAAATCTTTATAATTTATTTAAACTAAAGGGGGAAAGAGATTGAATTGCATTCTTCGTATGCATATGGCCACTGTGCAATTTATCAAAAAATTTAGGGATAGACCCATGATCTCATCATTCTTCAATTTATAACTTTTTTTTTCTCTCTGTAAGCTTGGCTGTCCTGGAATTCACTCTGTAGACCAGGCTGTCCTTGAACTCAGAAATCCACCTGCCTTTGCCTCCTAAGTGCTGGGATTAAAGGCATGTGCCACCTTGCCCAGCCAGTTTATAACTCTTAATTTATAATCTGCTTCTGCTTAAAAGCATTTTCTCCTCACTTATAGTTGCAGATGAGTATAAAATAAAGCTTGGCATTTCTGCCTTCACTTTGGGTCTCTTCTTTTGGCTCAGACTTCTGCTTGATTCCACACAGGCCAGTTAATCACTCAAGGAGTATCTGTCTACCTAACCTATTCCATATCACTTAAAGTCTAAATAATAGTAAATAATGTTGCCAGAGTTTCTACAGTCAAAGCCTGGACCTGTCCAACTGTAATAATCTAGTGCTTGACTTCTGTCTTCTATAAGACAATTAAAACAACAAATAATAGTGAAAATCTGAGAAAGGAAATGTATTCCCTGCGGCAGTATTGGGAAGAGAAATGAATAAAGTAGTCCAGTCATCCATCACCCTCTTGCCAACCTACACATATCCATCTTGGAGTCCTGAGGTGTTTAAGTTTAAATGGATTATAAATAGTATGTGTAACTAAGCAATCCTGTCAAGGAATGGTTCTGTCCATTATTGAACAGAGAAAGAAACCTATCGTTGTCTCCAATGTGCTGTGCAAAGTGGTCTGAGAAGGCATCAATACTGTGTTGAAGGCCAGCTTCAACATTACAGAGTAAACCAAGGAGGGTTGAGTGTGGAGTTGGTAATTAGTCACCAAGCAGACTTCTTCTGAGGGAGCAACACTTAATTCTTTGGGGCCAGCAAGAAAGGGGAAACATACACACACACACACACACACACACACACACACACACACACATACACACACAGACAGACACACACACACACACACACACACACACACACACACACACACTGGATGAAACCAGTTCTGACAAACTCCCAACAATTTTATACATACCATACATACATACATACGTACATATGTACGTACATACATACATATTTGATGGATGAAGTAAAGCTCCAACAGCTTTACACATATACATACACATACCATACATACATACATACATATGTATGGACAGACATATACATATTTAAACATCGAGTGGATGGCACAGAGCTTCAACAAGCAGGCTCTAACAATTTCACTTTTTCCCTTTGGCCTTTTATACCCCCTAAGACAAAGTTTTTTATGTAAGGAGAAAATTATCTCATAGCCAGAAGTTATGTATTCTCTAAAATACTATCACCACAAAAATATTCTTCATAAATAGATTAAAATCATTATACAAAAAGAAATTACAGCAAGATTATTGACTATGTATTCTTCTTTTGAAACTCATACCTAGCTAAACATTTTCCTTCTATTTTTCTCTACACAAGTGCATCATATCCCACAAAGCAATAATTCATTTGTCATAGATTAACAAATTTTAAGCAAGTCAGTCTGTAGTAGTAAGTTCTTTTCTATGCTTAGCTGATGAAAATTTGTATTTATGAAGAAACAGATAATTATCTATCTTACATCTTATTTTTGAACTTATTTTATTTATTCTTGATCAGTTAAACTGGCTAATCATCTTTTCTGTTCTTACAAATACAATAGAATTACCAGCTTTTTGTTAATGACCTTCCTTTTCAGGGTGCACACTGAAACCAGTGCTCATATCCCTAGACACAAGGTCTAGAAGTCAGACCCAACCTAGAACAGATGTTTTCTTTGACCATTAACTTGTTCGTAGCATATTTTTCTTGCTCCTACAATTATATGCTTACAGTACATAAAAGCTCATGATGCCCCTTTGCTACGCTATACAACACTTGCTACTCTATGAGGAAGGGGCACATTCTATTCTTAATTCTAACTTAACACTTCCTACCAACTACACTAACTGGCCAAGTTTAATTAACTCAAACTAACTTCCTAAATCTACTTAAAACAGTATTCCATGAAAACATGAATTCCTCTAAACAACATTATCTCAAGAACGTGTATCTTCATGTTGATCTGCAGAAAACTTGTCCTAAAGAATGGGCTATCACCCAAGAAGTAATCATGCCAGGCTATAGAAAATGAGGATCTCTCCAAGCTCAGTAAATGAGGAATATGGCCATGACAAACATGAGAATGCACATCAGTAGAAAGAACCAATCCTGGGACAAAGCCTCTAAGGTTGTGCCTTGCTAAGGTATACCTGTTGCAGCCAAGCAAAATGGTAGACCATCTCCAGGAAGCTCACTTGGCAACTGCAGCTCTTCCTGAATGGCATCTGCCAATACTGTGTGAACTCTTTCCTAGAAACAAGTTCTAGCATGTGGCTGCAACTTTGTCCTCCTTAGAGAATGAGAATCTTGGGCTAAATTCCAAGTTAAGTGTGGGGCCGTGGGCTGTGAGAGGCAGCTAGGCACCTGGTTGAGCACAGGCCTCAAACACCAGACCCTAATCGGACAGCAGGTGTTAGGCTCTGCTCCTGGGCCCTGCTCTCAACCCCCCACCCCCCGACCTGATCGGGCCGGAGATTTTCATGGGACACCCTCCGGAACAGAGACCCACAGTCAAAGAGATCCATTTGTTCACTAGTTTGATAGCGAGGAAAGGAACAAACGTCTCTGTAGAATGTCTACCAGGATAATTACATTACTAATTACTAATTACTGTCACCTTTAATTCCAGAGACAGCTATGGACTCTAGCAGGATAAGCTATACTTTAAATGGAGTGCCTACCTATAAGGGAGAGTTTGTACCTTGGAGCAGCAATAATCATTTTATATAAACCAGTATATTCCTCCTAGCAATTACAACTGGAGGGAGTTCTTCAGTACCTTCCAGAAGAAGACCTGAGAAACTGATGTAATATTACCTGGTTATAAGTTATTCCATATTGTATAAAGCAGTACTTTTTCAAATCATACATTGCCCTGACAGATGCCATTTTACAAGTGACTTTTGACTTCATCTTGAGAATGAAGAATGAAGCTGCACCTTGATGGACATTAAACAGCAGAATCTGTCCAGCACTCCCGTAGTGCATAAAGGGATAAATAACCCACTTCTCATGCTGGCTGGTTATATGCTAACTTGACACAAGCTAGAGTCATTGTGAAGAAGCAGGGACCTAAACTGAGAAAATGCCCATGCCAGACTTGCCTTTGGGCAAGTTTTTTTAGTATTGCCTTCTTGATAGAAGACTAATGTGGGAAGGCCCAGTCCATTGTTGGTGCTATCTCTAGCATGGTGCTTCTGGGTGCTATAACAAAAAAGGGCAGGCATGTAGGGGACAATATTTAGAAAACAGCACCTGGTCCAACTTGTTCCTGGGCAGCCACCATGTTCCTGCTGTTCCTCGGCTCTGACCAGGGCTCTGGCTAGCTAGATGTGCAGGCAGACCCTGGCACCCATGAGACACCAGCATGTGGGATGGCTCTGCCAATCTACCACACTGCATGCACAAATCTCACTGACCCCCAGGCAATATCTACCATCCTTGCACTACCCGGTAGAAATGAGACTCTTAAAGCTTAATGATTATCTAAAGGATTTATATATTTAGAAATGCTCAGTCAACAAGATGCCCACACAATTAGCATCATTACCCAATATCTAAACTTTGGATAGAAGTTGCTACCCAGGACAGCTTTCGACCCATTCATGGTTCTCCATAACTGATTGCCTCCTTTTCTTCCCCTTTCTCTAATTCTTCCCTGCTTCCTCTTTTTCTCCCCTCCCCTTCCTCTCTTTCTCTCCCACCTCCACCTCCTCTTCTACTGCCTAATCACCAAGCTCCACTGCAAATACAACGTAGCAGAATAAGTATCCTGTTACACAGGCAAGCCATGCATATCAAACCAGTAAGCATTCTTTCATGTACCAGTTTCTACTTCCAAGTTCCTGCTTTGCATTTCTGCCTTTTCTTCTCTGGATGATGAACTACAAAATATAAAATGAATAAACACTTTTCTTCCAGGTTAATTTTAGTCATAATATTTTATCATAGAATGAAAACTCTACTTAAGACCAATGGTATAAACCCTTAAAGGTAGCCTCCAGTAATGTACTTTCTCCTGCAGGGCTCCACTTCCTTAAAGTTTTATAATCTTCCCCAAACAGTGCTACTGTTAACTGATGAGGAAGCAAGCACTCAAATTTATGAGCACTGGGGACATTTCTCAGTAAACCAACTAACTATGAACAGGTAGAGTTCTTTTCAGGACAGCAAGTAAGGACAGATGATATCTGTTACATTTTTAAAACAGGGATTGCTTTCAGGACAAATGATGAAGAAAGGAGACATTAATAGTCCTTTTGTCCATTTGTTGATTGATCAATTGCCTTTTAAGGTTATTTCATTTAAAAAATATCAATTGTCATATAGTATATTTTTAATATATTTTTCTCCCCAAAAATTCCTCCCAGGTTGTCCTCACCTCCCTAGCCAGGCAACTCCATGTTCTTTTTTCTCTCTCTATTTTAGGAGAAAGAATGAAATAAAAATAGACAGGCATGCAAAAAAATTAAAAAAATCCAGAAATTAAAATAAATAAGCAGAAGACTAATGACACCAAAAAAATATGTCTAAACAAAGCAAAAAGAGACAAAAAGTATACAAAACCACCACCAAGTTACTTTTATGTCCTGGATACAAGACCTACATTCAGGTTTGGTTAATACATCCTGTGAGAATCCATTGGAGGATATTGAGTTTTCTTTTGACACCAGTTATCAATTTCAGATAATTTACTGATGGGGCTGGGAGCCCATGTCTTCTTCCTCATCTCAGTATTGTGATTTCATATGATTGTACCTGTGCTGGCCTTGTGCATGCTACCAGAGACTCTGTGAGTTCATTCGAGCATCAATCCTACTGTATTTCAGAGGCACTGTTTCCTTGAAGTTATCCATTATGTCTGTTTTCCACATTTTTCATGTATCCTCTTCTGTACAATTGACTGAGCTCTGAGAGGAGGTATTTGATAAAGACTTCCTATTTAGGATTGAGCGTTTCAAAATCTCTCACTTTCTGTATATCTGTATATTGTTCAGTAATGTGCTCTAGGTTCCATCTACTAAAAGAAGAAACCTCTCTGATGAAGGCTGAGCAAGGCACTGATTTTTTGGTGAAAACGAATGAATATCTATATATCTATATATCTATATATCTATATATCTATATATCTATATATCTATATATCTATATATCTATATATACATCTATATAGATATATATCTATAGATATATAGATATATAGATATATAGATATATAGATATATAGATATATAGATATAAATGTCATGGAACATGGAGAAGTTAAGCTGGTGCCTACGTAGAAACTTCATCCCCACTGACAGGTGTTCATTTTATTAAATGGTACTGCATCTTACTGGAGGAGAAAGGTAATCATCAACATCTTCCAGCTACAGATCCTGAACCTTAACAACAGTGACCAGTCTGCAATATATACAGGTGCAATAATGTCATAGGTGTAACTAACTACTTTCTGATTAGATTTCCAACTCACTGAATGAGATGTAATCCATGTCTGACCTTGCCAAAGTGTCCTGAAACTTGACAGTAGAGAGTTCATTAACCTAGGGGAAAACATACTATTATTATGCTAAAGGAACATAACAATAAAATAACTCTTAATCACAGTCTGCTATGCCCATAGACATTAATAATCTTAAGACTCAAATAGTAATTGAATTTGGTCTCAGAGAACTGAAGGTCAACATTTGAATTACCAAATGAATGATAGTGTTTCTTAGATTTCTGTTTTGACTTTTATTGGAATCTTTATCCAATAAAATAGTTCTGAAGAAATTAAATACAAAATAAAATTAAAATGAAAGTTCTAGCAGAATTCATTCTTATGGTAAACCATATCCATTTCTTTTATAGCCTCATAGAAAGATGAAATAAAAGATGGGAAATAAGAGCAACAGGGAGAGTATAGAGAAATGTCATGGTCCCAATCAAATGGAGATAGTTATTTTGCTTTAGTCTAGGTGAAACTTGGAGTTAGGGTCATACCTAAACAGTTACTTGAATGCTTTCCAACAGGAACATCATAAAACTTTTAGTGGGGTGATCCAGTTTTAAAATTATCAGCCCATTATTGGACAATTTCATATTTATAAAGCCTTAGTTTTGAAGGTGTTCCTATGTCAGAAAAATGAATAGGGTGGAGTAAAAGCAACATAGCAGAAGCCACCCCCATCAAGGGCATTTTGCATAAGTGTTTCTGAAACTTTCCATATTCCAACACACACACTATTCCAATAGGGATTGTTTTGAGACATATTTTCCTAATCATTTCACCCCCATGATAATTTAATGCCACAGCTACATTTCATGTCTCCTACATACTGGACATACTCATATGTTATACACTAAGGAAGACTTCCTGTCCTACACCTCCCCACAAAGACTTCTGACTCTTGTGGGTGATGTTGCTAATTGATAATCTAGATGAGAAGTGAACCCAGGTTCATAACCTGGGGTTATGACAGAGATTACTGGCTCAGCACAGCCTTACTATAAACTGCATTTTTGCCAATTCCAGATTTTATGATGCTTAGATATAGATATTAATTTAAAAAAATCAAGACCAAGACAAAAGAAAGCACAGCCAAGTAAAGTATGGTGGTTCTTAAAACTGGCTGATTTCACTCCTGCCTCTCTACTCCAATTTAGTTGACTTATCTCTTGACAATATGTATCCCTGTTGGTCCTGAGAGTTCACCTTTCTTCATTTCCACTAGTCTCCTTTGTCCTGACAATTCTTTTCAAATTTGTTTCTCTGGCATCCATTGTTTGAGGTAATGCTGAGTGCCCTGTCTCTTTGCAACTTAGCTGGCTAGAGCCTACCATCTTGTAGCCAGGCCTCCTGTGTTAACAGAATCATGTACCTCATAGTCTCACAAACTATCTGGGTACCAGGAGAAATGTGTCTACATCGTTGGTCATAACACAGATAGATAAGCAGGAATGTCATCATCAACTTTTAAGACCTTTATTAGAGAACTTGTTTTCTTTATCCACCTTTTTCTTCCTTTACTGATTTGTTGATTCTTTTGTTCATTTATTCATTAAGTTCTTCTGAACAAGGGAAGCAAAACCAATGGTTCAACAGATGTTAGCATTAGAAATAGACCTAGAAGTTTTGTGTTCCTCCACTTTTTTCTGTATTTCTGGATGGTCCAGCTTATTATTATAACTTGACATTTAATGATCATTTTTTTCCAGGTACAACAAACAGATACTTAATTTAATGACCATTACAGATGAGCTTTGTTTCCACTGGCTGAGGGGTTTTTCTTTTTCACTAGTAAGATTCTCATTATTGAGGTATATGGTGATAAAAAAGAAGGTCCACACACCAGCAACAGCCACCAGATATCTTGAGTAAGATAAGAAATTTTGCCCAGAACATCATCAATATGAAAAAGACTTTGATTTGATTATGTCTCAGAAATGAATCTAATTATCCTATTCAAATATTTATTGAATATATACCTCATACATGAGGTAGTAATTGACCTAAGAAAACTTACTTTTGTCCAATGCATGTTAAGAAGACATACACTTAACAGTGGGTAAGATAAGAAAATATCTCTTGAAGTGACTGATGAGTTTCAACCAAGAACAATCCAGGAGAAAATGCTGCTGGGTCCCAGAACACTAATGAAGATTTATGACCATTTCCAAAAGCTACAAAATCTCATTTGAATTATCATCCAAGAAGTAAAGAATGGGCAGGCAGCAGCAACAGTGATACCACATTGAACAGTTCACAGAACTAAGTATTTGTTACTTAGGCTATCCTAAGTTTTAACTCTGTTAAACTTGAGATTTAGAAGAGAAAGACAATCTAGGCTTGGACTGAGGCTGTTTCCCTCTGTGCTTCACAATCCCATCTGTAATATGGTGGTATGGCAGTATCTTACACATGAGCTAGGTAGAGATTGAGTCAAAGTCCTAAAATAGTGCTAGAACCACAGTAAATATTTTCTTTCTTTTTTTTTTTTTTCCATTTTTCCCCAATGGTACTTCTTTTTTTTAAATTTATTTTTAATTGAGTATTTTATATACATTTCAGATGCCATCCCCTTTCCCCATTTCCCCTCCCTAGAAAACCCCTACCCCATGCTCCCTTCTCCTTTTTGCTTTTATACAATTTTTAAAATGTTAACCAAAGGCTTTATAAGTTTGGTAATGCTCAATATCAATCAGAAGTGTAACCTAATATCCAACCTAGATATATCAACTATCTTTGACTGGCGGAGACATGTGAACATCTGCCTCCATGTCTGTCCTCCCTCTCTCTTTGTCTCTCTCATCACCTAGCTCCTCCTCTCCTCCTCCTCTCCTTCTCCTCCTCTCCTTACTCCTCCTCCTCTCCTTACTCCTCCTCTTCCTCTCCATACTCCTCCCACCTTAGCTCCTCCTACATATCACCCTTCCTGTTAAAATAAAACTTTTCTCTCAAAATACAGTTAGAGCATAACTATACCAATTTGGGTCAGTAAGATGCAAGATAGACCTAATACCCAGTCCATCATTTTTGTTGACTAAGCAGAACCTCTGTCATCTCTCCTAACTAAAAGACTTAGTTCTGAACCTGTTTTTTTTTTTCTTTCTTGGATTTAGAATGAATATCAGCTGAAAGCCATCCTCTCAAATCTTTTCTCTCAAAGTAAATAGCAAGGATTGGCTATGAGACTATAAGTTTTCAACCCCATCAGAAATCCAGAATGACTGAGTTATCTGAAATTATGGGAAGCACAAAGCATAGCTTCTAAAACTTAGCCAATTTATAGAGACCGCTGAACACCTGGACAGTCCCTATACTACAGAATGTTGGAGCATCTGATCTTCAGCCTTCTGGCCCAGGATTATCTAATAGACCTAGTGATGCAGAATTATTTAGGGCTGATTACTCTCTCTTGGCAGATATAATCAGTCGATTATTCTGCAAGTGTGTCCTTTTCTGGACAGTAATTTGTCTGTAGCTGGAAAGAGGCTATTCTTGCCTAGTGGCCGTCTGACCACAACTGGAATAACTCCAAAGATGCTCAGTTTCTTCTTAGAATCCAAGACAGGAAGCTGTCAGGAGCAGACAGGTCTCTAATCAAAATGAACATTAATACAGAAATGTTTCTAACGTCAATTCTGTGGATTTCTGATGTTTTGAAAAACAACTATTTATGTAATGCATTTTGGACTGTTGTCTGTTAACAGCTATTTCTAAAGAAAATATAGAAAACACCCTAACAATAAACTCAAAGCCATGAATTTGCTATAGGCCCTTAACTTACAGTCTAACCATCTCAAATAACTTAAAAAAGTTAAAGAAGGACTGGGTCTAAGCCTTGTATTCCTAAATGTGTTATACAGGTGCAATGCCTATGATAGTAACAATATTCATTTCACTTTTATATTAATAAGAAGCTCGTACCAATGAAAACCTTAAATTTGAAATCAAAGTAAATTTTGTACAATTTAAGAAATTATAACTTCATCTTAATAACAATTATACATATTTCTACCAGTAGGTATGCAATGAATCCTAGCTAATCCTCCCTGTTCCAACAAAACCACTACTTTTCCCTAGAAAGACAGCCCAATATTAACCACCTCAGTCACCACGCCCAGGGAATAGGGGTGCCGACTCTTCATTAACTTCTTCAAGATGATTATGGGCATTGAGATATTAGAAGAAGGGTGGGGGGAAGAGTAAATTGATAAGCCTCTGACACTGTGTCTTCACTGCATCCAGCTTTAATTCTAGGACATCAGAGGTTTGAGCAGGTCTGCTCAGCTTGCTTGATGAGTAGATACACCAAGGCTATGTATTCTGCAATATACAATTCTCAAAACAAATTTTAGTATCAAGATAATTGTTTGTTTGACTTCTGGAATCTAGTCTTCTGGCAGCCTGCCTCTGTCATGTCTAATCCATATAATTCTGGAAGTTTCTATGAGGGTGTGCTCCTACCATCCTCCCATTTTTCGCCTTCCTGCTTTCAAATTTCCCAACATTAGGGAATCCAAACTTTCAGGCACCAAGTTTCTCCACTTCCACTGATGCCTAACCCCATACTCCATCCCTCTCCTCCAATTACTATGAGGGTGTGCTCCCAACATCCTCTCATTCCCGCCTCCCTGCTCTTGCAATTCCCCAACACTAGGGAATTCAAACTTTCAGGTACCAAGGCTGTCCACTTCCACTGATGACTGGCAAGGCCACCCTCAACTACCTATACAGGTGGAGCCATGAGTCCCTCCCTTTGTGTTCTAGGGCTGGAGATTTAAGAATGGCTACTCCAGCTTGTTTCTTAGGACCATTTGCTTGAAAAATTGTTTTCCAGCCTTTTACTCTAAGGTAGAGTCTGTCTTTGTACTGAGGCGGGTTTCCTGTATGCAGCAAAATGCTGGGTCCCGTTTATGTATCCAGTCCATTAGCCTATGTCATTTAATTGGGGAATTGAGTCCATTGATGTTAAGAGATATTAAGGAACAGTGATTGTTGCTTCCTGTTATTTTGTTATTAGAGGTGAAATTATCTTTGTGTGGCTTCTTTTGGATTTGTTGGAAGAGGGTTACTTTCTTGCTCTTTCTAGGGTATAGTTTCCCTCCTTGTATTGGTGCTTTCCTGCTAGTATCCTTTGTAATGCGCGGTTTGTGGAAAGATACTGTGTAAATTTGGTTTTGTCATGGAATATCTTGGTTTCTCCATCTATGGCAATTGAGAGTTTTGCTGGGTATAGTAGCCTGGGCTGGCATTTGTGTTCTCTTAGGGTCTGTATGACATCTGTCCAGCATCTTCTAGCTTTTATAGTATCTGGTGAGAAGTCTGGTATAATTCTGATAGGTCTGCCTTTATATGTTACTTGGCCTTTCTCCCTTATTGCATTTAATATTCTTTCTTTGTTTTGTGCACTTGGTGTTTTGATTATTATGTGATGGTAGGTATTTCTTTTCTGGTCTTGTCTATTTGGCATTCTATAGGCTTCTTGTATGTTTATGGGCAACTCATTCTTTAGATTAGAGAAGTTTTCTTTTATAATTTTGTTGAAGATATTTATTGCCCCTTTAAGTTGGGAATCTTCACTCTCATCTATACCTATTTTCCTTAGGTCTGGTCTCCTCATTGTGTCCTGGATTTCCTGGATATTTTGTGTTAAGAACTTTTTGCATTTTGCATTTTCTTTGACAGTTGTGTTGATATTTTTTATGGTATCTTCTGCACCTGAGATTCTCTCTTCTATTTTTTGTATTCTGTTGGTGATGCTTGTGTCTATGATTCCTGATTTCTTTCCTAGGTTTTCTATCTCCAGGGTAGTCTCCCTTTGTGATTTCTTGATTGTTTCTACTTCCATTTTTATGTTCTGGATGGTTTTATTCAATTCCTTCACCTGTTTGGTTGTGTTCTCTTTTAATTCTTTAAGGGAGTTTTGTGTTTCTATTTTAAGGGCTTCTACCTGTTTACCTGTGTTCTCCTCCAATTCTTTGAGAGTGTTATTTATGTCCTTCTTAAAGTCCTCTATCATCATCATTAGAAGGGATTTTAAATCTGAATCTTGCTTTCCTAGTAATACAGGGAATTCAGGACTTTCTTGTGTGGGAGAACTAGGTTCTAATGATGCCAAGTACCCTGGGTTGCTGATGCTTATGTTCTTTTTTTTTCTCTCATTTTTAAATTGGATATTATATTTACATTTCAGATTTTATTCCCTTACCGCATTCCCCCCTGCCACCCAGGAACCACCTATCCCATCCCCCCTCCTGCCTCTACAAGGGTGTGCCCCCACCTACATCCACTCTCCTCTCCCTTCTCCACCCTCTTATTTCTCCCTGCTCAGTGTTCAGCCTTCATGGGACTAAGAATCTCCTCTCCCACCCATGATGACCTTGTCAGGATGCTTATGTTCTTGTGCTTGCCTTTTGCCATCTGTATCTCCTTAGTGCTACCTGCCCTGTTTCTGACTGGAGCCTGTCTTCCCTATTATCTTGGTTTTATCAGAACTGTGTGGAGTGGGTATTACTACTGGCATAAGAGCTGGGGCCCAAAATCTGCTCAGTGCTCAGGAGCAGAGAGGATACTTCCCAGGTTAGAGCTCTGGGAGCCCTGCTTTCTCAGGGATCTTAGAGATTGGGGGCAGAACTCCTGCCCAAGATCTGCTCAGTGCCCTGGCCCAGATTGGAAGAAACCAGTGCTCCAGGCCAGAAGTGACTTCCTGGGTCATTGTGGGTCCCAGTTACTCCCTGTTTGGGGCGGATGTTGTTGTCTGCTTACCTAAGATACTGCCCGGGTTAGAGCTCCTGGGAGCCCAGCTTCCTCTGTGTTCTGTGTGATTGGGGGCAGAGCTGCTGTCTGGGATCTGCTCAGTTCCTGGGCCCAGACTGAAAGGCCACAGTAAATATTTTCAAATGAGAGCAGTTACCTTAGTGGTGATTAAGTTTTGCTCATCCTCAAAAGTCCACATTTTCCAGAAATAGGACTGTTAACTTACTTAATTTTGAGATCTGCACTGGCATGGACAGTAAGATTTTTACTTTACAGAATACTTTGCAATTTTGAGGCTTTGCACCTTTACTCTTTCCATATACTTTTTTTTGGATAACTACATGCTTTATTTTTTGCCCCCTTTCCCTTTCCCACTTCCTAGAGTTCTTACCTCCAAACCCCTCCACTTTGCCCCTGAGAGGGTGCTCCACACCCCCCTGCCATCTCCCTTGCCTGGGCCATAGCATCTCTACATGATTAGGCTCATCCTGTCCCACTGAAGCCAGACAGGACTGTCTTATGCTATATATGTGCTGGGACCTCAGACCAGCCCATGTGTGCTCTTTGGTTGGTGGCTTCATCTCTGGCAGCTCCCAGGGGTCCATGTTAGTTGGCATTGTTGGTCTTCCTATGGGGTTGTCATCCCTTTCAGCTCCTTCAATTCTTCCTTTAACTCTTCCATAGGGATCCCAGTTCAGTGCTTGGCTCTATGTATCTGCATCTGTTTCAGTCAGCAGCTGGAAGAGCCTCTCCAAGAACAGCCATATTGGGCTCCTGTCTGCAAGCATAACATAGCATCAGTAATAGTGTTAGAGTAATAGCTCATTCATAGGATGAATCCCAAGTTGGTCTTGCCACTCGTAGGCCCTTCCTTCATTTTTGTCCTACTACGTTTTTGTCTCTGCATTTCTTTTAGACTATTAAGTTATTAAAATGAGGACATCATGAATTTTGCAGGCAAATAGGTGGGGCTAGAAAATATCCTGAGTGAGGTAACCCAGACTCAAAAGAACAGAAATGGCATGTACTCACTGATAAGTGGATATTAGCCAAAAAGTACAGAATACTCATGATACCACAGACCGTAAGAAGTTAATGAGAAGGAAGGCCCACGTGAAGATGCTTCAATCCCATTTAGAAGGGGGTACAAAATAATTATGGAGGCAGAGGTAGGGAGGGACCTGGGTGAGAGAAGCAACAGGTTGGAACAGGGGCAGGTATGTGGGGAAACAGGAGAGAAGCCCTTAGGGCCAGGAGAATAAATGCAAATATGCAGCTACCAGGCATGGAGGTTTGGACATGGGGGGAACCTCTAGAAAGTCCCAGAGACCTGGAATGTGAGAGGCTCTCAGGACTCAGTGGGGGTGACCATCTCCAGTAGTTAGGGCTCCCAGTGGAGGGATGGGGACACCAACACACTTTCAAATTTTTTGATTCGCATGCACTTTTAGCTCAAAGAAAGTGTTAAAAACAAAGGATCTGAAGGATTTGAATAAACATGGTTGACATACACTGAGTTTATATGTGCTCCCAGATTGAAACAGAGCCCATCATCATTTGGCTTAAAATGTGACAAGTTTTACATGGTAAAACTTTGTCTCACAATTTTGTTCAGTTCTTACCTCAGTTACAGTTAACACCTGATTTTTCCCAGACCAGTGTTCATCGTATTAGTAGCTTTGAAAAAAAGAATCCATCATGAAATACATGTTCCTAGCGCTTGCTAAAATTCTTTGCCTTTGTGAGCAGGTAACACCGAGTAAAGAATTTCCATGCTAGAAGAAAGATCCTGCTTTCATGTCAAATAATGCAAGGCTTATTTCTCGGGAAAGCACCAGGCAAGGTCTTCACTCGCATCGCTAGGTGGCAGTACAACATAAAAATGGTGTTCCTTATGCCCCTGGGTTTTCCTTCCCTCTCATTGCTGGCAGCGGAGGCTAGATTGGCATGGGGAAAATAATAATTAAAAAGAAATTCAATAAAAAGGAGTACGTTATTATAGTGGAGCACTGGAACCGCTTTAGTTAGAAGTATATCAATTTCCCATTAGAAATGTTGATTGGGCAAAGTTTGCTGTTAGACCACAGAAATTCATTAGAGGTTAAAAGTGATGCTGGCACCCAGTCTTATAGTATGTACTTTCCTCATTAAGTTTGATTTTAGATATTGCATATCTTTGAGGAAGCATGTAAAGCCAGATGGATTTGTTTTACTTCAGGCGATTCAAAATTGTTCTTGGTATACTGAAGTACATTGTGACCTAATGACAGGTTGCAACCCCATTGGCCATATCAGAGACTTATTAGGACTTCAAATTTAATTTAAATTCTGAAAAATGACTTGTGTAAGCAGAAGGAAAATGATTAAAAACTATTGCTTAGTCAAAAAAGTTAAAATCCAGTTTTTTTTCACCAGCTTCCATCTCCACTTTATCTAACGCCAATGTCTTCCTTACAGCTTTTTCTTTATAAAATTGAAAATAGATTCTTTTCTCCTACAACGTATCCTAGTTTTAGTTTCCTATCCCCTGCCTTTTGCAATTCATCTCCACTTCCCTTCCCCTCTGGATCCACTCCTTTTCTGCTTCTCATTAGAAAAGAACTGGCTTGTAAGAGATAATAACCAAACATGACAAATTAAAGATGAAGCAAAAGCATTCATACTAAAATTGGACATGGCAACTCAACAGAAGGAAGAGTCCCAAGAACAGGTGATACAGTCAGAGGCCCATTCTTTCTCCTATTCAGGAATCCCTTAAAAACACTAAGCTAATAGTTATTTAATATATGCAGAAGACCTGATGTAGACCTATGTAGGCCTCGTGCTTGTTGTTTCAGTCTCTGAGATCTCATATGCACCATGCTTAGTTGATTCAGAGGACCATTTCACTTTTCTGTCCTTCACCACCTCTGACTCTTTCAATCTTTCTGCCTCATCTTCTGTGGGATTCCAGGAGCTTTGAGGGGAAATCGGATGGAGGCTTCCAACTCTGGATAACGTCTCTGTATCTATTCCTATCTCTTGCCTGAGGAAGACTCTCTGGTGATGAGTAGATAAGGCATCTTATCTACTCATATATCTACTAATATATATATATATATTATATATAATATATATTACATATATAATATATATGCATATATAATATATATAATATATAATATATATAATAATATATGTAATATATATATTTATATATTATATATTATATATATTATATACACTAATATAGCAGAATATCATTAGGAATCATTTTATTAAGTTTTAGGTTTGCTTGGTTATAACCTAGGTCTCTTGGTTATCTAGTTTCTAGTTTTGGTTCCCCAGGCAGTGTCAGGTAGGTGTTCCTTCATGTAGAGTGGGCCTAAAGTCAAATCAGACATTGGTTGATTACTCCTCCAACTTCTGTGCCATCATTGCCGTAGAATATTCTGCAGGCAGGGCAGATTGTAGGTTGGAGGTTTTATGGCTGGGTTAGTGTTAGCATTTTTTAAAAGCTCAATCCCATAATTACCTGGCAATGGCCAGGAATGCCTGACTCACTATAAAAGGGGCTGCTCACCCCCTCTGCTTTCTCTTGCTCTTGCCTTCTTGCTCCAACTTTCTCCTCTTGCCTCTTCCCCCCTCTTTCTCCACATGCATATGGACTGCCTCTACTCCACTACTGTCTCTCACTCTCTGCCTTTCTCTGTCTCTATTACCCTCTCAACTCTCATTCCCATGCCCTGAATAAATTTTATTCTCTATTATACCATCATATGGCTGGTCCCTCAGGGGGAAGAAATACCTCAGCATGGGCCTGCAGAAGCACCTCTTCCCCCCCATACCTTACAATACATAGAACAAAACATATTCCATTCTTTGTTATATTTTTATAAACACAACAGTTGATGTCCACATTTTTCTCTGCATAGCCTTCCGAAGAGACTAGAAGGTAGTGTTATAGGCACCACTTTGACTTCTCCAAGTTTAATGAGTTTTGTAGATGTTGTCCTCAGCAATGAGGCCCCCACTGTCAGTTTATGGAGAGCAACCCTTTGTCTTAGCCTGACTTGCTTTGGTATTTACATGGGACCTCCTTGGCTAACAACTCATTTGAATACAATCCAGTTCCACTGGAAGCCTTGCCTGGCTATAAGAGGTGATCAGTTGAGACTCAGTAATCTCCACTTCCCAGGAGTCTTCATTAGGATCACCTTCATAGATTCTAGGAAGTTTCCACTTCAATAAATTTTCACCCCTCCCCCTAAAGATGAAAATAAATAATCAAACTGAAGGCTGAAATCAATAAAATAAAAAAAACCCAAAGATACAAATAATCAATGAAACAAAAAGTTGTTTCTTTGAGAAAACCAACCACAAAGACAAACTCTTATCTATCCTAACTAAAAAGGCAAAGAGAGAATATTCAAATTATCAAAATCCTAAAGAAAATGGGGAATGTAACAACTGACACTAGTGAAATCCAGAGACTCATGAGAACATATTTGAAAATACTATATTCTATCAAATTCAAAAATCTAAATGAAATGGATAATTTTTCTCTCAATAGATAACACCAATCCGGATCAGGCAAAAGAATTTAAATAGACTTATAATTTTCAGTGAAACAAAGGCACTCATTAAAAGCCTCACAACAACAACAAAAATAGTAACAACAAAGCCAAACCAAACCAAACCAAACCAAACAAAACAAAGACCCCTCAGGGCTAGATGGTTTTAGTGCAGAATTCTACCAGACTTTGGGAGAAGTTTATGCTAATACTCCTCATATTATTCCATGAAGTAGAAATAGAAGGAACATTGCCCAATTTATTTTATGAGGCCAAAGTTATCCTAATTCCCTACATCGTCCATGAGCACATTTGTTTCCATTGTCTTCCAACGAGAAGTCATTCTCTGAGGACATGAATATCCAGGTATCAAGGCAGATAGTCTGAGTTTGGTGTGAAAGAACAAATTCACCTCACCAGGATGCATGCCATATGCAATACCTGTGACTGGGTCCTCAATGACAGTGTTTTATAATATTGAAGACCTACTAGATAAAATTGTGCCTGTAATATGTGTTCTCTGGCCTCTTGTCATGTATTCTGTCTGGAACAGAGACACTGAGTTATTAATTTTGCTTCTTCCTCTACCTCCTAGAACTAGCCCCACCCAACAACCTTGATTATCACTGCATTGTTCAGAGTGTCTTTTAATTACAAGTTTCTACCTCCCTGCAAAGAAGTAGGAGAATTGCAGGAAGATATGACAACCTCTCTCTTAAGTCAGTTTAGCTCTTCATTCTAAGATTCTGTGGTTGGAGGTGGTTATGGTCCTCTTCTTTTTGAATGTCCTCACTGGTAACATCAAATTTACATTAAGTTTTCAGAAACTGAATTGATTGGGTACTTTCATATCTTCCAATCTTTCAACAGAGCCTTGCATATGTTTTCTATGAATCATTTCTCTTTTATTATGGGTAAAATCTATTGCTCCTCATCTCTGCTTTGGGTGAGTTGTGGATCACAGACAGCTTTGTGGCTTCTTCATCTCCTCTGGTACAGAATGACCTTCCTGATAAGAAGCTTATTTTTATCCATCTTTGTATTTTTGATGATCTCTAAAACAATATGTGAGGCAGGATAAAATATAGAAAATCAAAGGGAACATGGGACTTGAGCTTGATTTTCAGGCTGACAATCACAGAGCCAGGAAACCTCAAAGATGACTTATAAGAAAAGTTGCCTAGAGCGACTCTGTGCCACCTCCTAAAGCCATTTGTGCCCACTTGAGGCCAGAATGACATGAAATATTGAGTTCTAACACTACTCAGATTTCTAAAGCCATCTATGCTGACCTAACCCCAGAATGACTTGCAACTATCCATTTTGACACTTCTCTACCTTTATATCAATTTTAACAACCTTTTCAGAACATGTTACCCTTACAAAATACACTATTTGAGCATTGTTGAAAAGGACAAGGGGCTCTTAGCTACTATTAGAGATGTAGCTAGAGACCTAAGAAAATTCTATATGTACCTATTGTAAAGGCAACCAGGGGCAACTCTCCCTTGAGAAACCCACAGTCACACTTGGATGTGTCTTATTCTCTCCTTGAGCATCTCTTTGTATTATGACCTGTGCTTCAGATATGTGTTAAAAATGTCTTTTAATAAACGTCAACTCTGCTTCATCTCAACAGATAATGACATTCTTTTCTGTGCTAACAGGGTCCTGGTTTTGCCTGAGTGTAGATCTGTAAAAAGAGAAATAACTAGACTGTTGGTAGTAACACCAGGGAGATAAGTCTCCGAACCTGCTGCCACTGACAGCACATATAAGGTAAAATAATAAATGGATAGAAAAAAATTAACCTATAAAACAATGATAGAAATATTATTAAGGATAAACCTGGGTTATATCCTCATTCCAAACTAATAATGTTATAAAAATAAACAAAGATGTTTAGCATAGATAAGATAATCAGACATCTTGTGACTTTCAATTCCTGTAGTAAATCTGTGACGAGGTAAATGAAGGCTGTGTTGAACAGGAATCAATTAACTTGGTTTTTGTTTTTGTGGGTTTTTTTTTGCCATTATTTTCATTAAGTTAGTGTCTCTTTATGTAGCTGAACCTGGCCATGAATTCATGGTCCTCTTTCATTAGCCTCCCCAGAACTGTTATCATTACCTTTTCAAATGCATGAGATTTCTGTCCAGTTCTTTGATAATTTATTCATGTGAACCAATATCTTTTAAAAATTTAATTAATTTATTGAATTTTTACTTACTTTAATGCCCAATCACTGACTCCCTCCAGGTCACCTACTACCACAATTCTTCCCTCATCTCTTTCTCTTCTGAGGACTTCCTAAATATCCCTGCCCCCTTCCACTTCAAGTCTGTGGGATGCTAGGCTGTTCCTCTCCCACTGAGACAAGACAAGGCAGCCCAGATAGAAGAACATACCCCGCCCCTCACGTGCGGGCTTTTGGGATAACCCCTGCTCCAGTTGTTCAGAACCCCCATGAAGACCAACCTACACATATGCTGCATATGTGTCTGGAGGTCTAGGTCTGGGTCCTGTATGTTCTTTGGTTGGTGGTTCAGACTCTTAGAGTCACAAGGATCCAGGTTAATTCACTTTGGTTGTCCATTCCATTAGTCTCTGATCTATCCCCCGTGCCTGCATTTTTTGTAGATAGGAATAATTTTGGGTTGAATGTTTCATAGTTGGTTTGGTATATCTATCACATCACTGGGGTTCCTGCCAGGCTACAGGAGGTGGCCTCTTCCAGTTCAATATCTCAATGTAGAGAGTAACAGCTAAGTTCACCCCCATTAATTATTGGGCACATACCTTATTCCAAGTCTCTGTCTCATCCTGAAGATGCCCCCATATACCCACCCTCATCAGTTGCAGATTTTCATGTCAATCTAGCCACTTCTGTCCTTCCCCATATCTGATCCTGAATCTTGCCTTATTCCCCTCCCTATCCTTCCCCCTTTCTACATTCCCCCATTCATCTATCTCTTATGACTATTTTATTCTCTCTTCTGTGTGAGACTCAAGCTTCCTTTCTTGGGCCTTCCTTCTTGTTTAACTTTTTTGAGTCTGTGGAGTATAGCCTGGTGCCTATATTATATGGCTAATATCTACTTGTAAATAATTATATACCCTGAATGTCATTTTGGGTCTGGATTACCTCACTCAGGTTAATATTCTCAAGTTTCATCCATTGACCCACAAAATCCACAATGTCTTTGTTTCTAATAGATAAATAGTATTCTATTGTGTACCACTTTTTCTTCAGTTGAGGAACATCTAGCTTGTTTCCAGTTTCTAGCTATTATAAATAAAACTGCTATGAACGTAGTTGTGTGTCTTTGTGGGATAGTGGAGCATCTTTTGCCCAATAGTGGTATAGCTGGCTTTTGAGGTAGAACTATTTCTCCCATGGCAGTGAAGAAACTGAGAGTTCTACATCTTCATCCAAAGGAAACCAGGAGCAGACTATCTCCTACATGCCTAGGAGGAGGGTCTCAAAAACCCACTCCCACAGGAACACACTTTCTCCATCAAGGGCTCAACTACTTCAAGAAGGTCACACTTCCTAATAGTGCTACTCTCTGGGCCAACCATATTTAAACCATCACTGGGGTATAAGATGGAACCTCAGAGTTATTTTGATTTGCATCTCCATTTGAGATTCCTCTGTTGAGAATTCTCTGGGTTTCTTTTTTTGGTTGTTTGTTTTTTTTAATTTTCAAAATTAGATTATTTGGGTTGTTGGTGTCTAACTTCTTAAGTTCTTGGTAAATTTTGGACATTAGCCTTCAGTCAGATGTAGGGTTGGTAAAGATCTTTTTCCAACCTGTAGGCTGGTGATTTGTTTTATTGACAGCATCCTTGGCCTTACAAAAGCTTTGCAGTTTCATGAGATCCCATTTATCAATTGTTGATCTTTGTGCCTGAGCCATTGATGCTCTCTTCAGGAAACTGTCTCCTGCATCAATTCAGTGAACCAATATCTTACAGTACCCTAAATTCTGATTTGAAGACTTTGATTAGAAAAACATAATTTAAGATTAAAACATGGCGCTGGAATTCTTAGTTTAAGAGCACTGTCTGTTCTTCTAGAAGACCCAGGGTTAACTCCAAATGCCCACATGGCAGCTCATGATTGTTTTTAATTCTAGTTCTTAGGGATCTGATGCCCTCCTCTGGCCTTAGCCTGCACTGCACACAGTGGAACACATGTATTCAGCTAAAGTATCTCTACACATAAAAGTAAAATATGAAAAAAAAGAAACATTTTACTCTGTAAAGAATTATCAACTTGGAATAAAGATATCTATGGATTGTAGGGGATTTGCATTCTATTTCTACAAATTGCACACGTTTGAATGAGACTCATCATGGGTATGAGCCCCAAATCTAAGATCTGTAAGTAGAGCCTGATCATTGCTTTTCCACTTTATATTGTGTACTGGACATCTTGGTGAAATATAGCTAACTCATTCAGTCCAAAGGGCACCAGATAGTTCTGTCCAGTGATTTTCCTGGTAATGTTTTTGGGTTGGTCCATTAAGTACATTTTGCATTGCTACTGGGCTACTGAGAGTTCCTATTATCTGATTTTATATTTTAAAAGTCTTAAAGTATTTAATTTTAATAATTAAAATAAAATATAAAATAATTAATCCTGTTATCTAAATGTAGTACTATATGATCATTTGCCCTAACATTTTACTCTTCCATTATCCATCAATTCCTCAAGAGTTTCTCTAGAAATTCTCTCTACCCTTTAATCCCAGTGAAGTTGGAAGTAGCAATACTTGAAGTGTATTACAACAAAAATTGGTTCAAAGAACATTTAGGAGTTCAAATCCAGAAATATATAACCAAATGTATCTGGAAATTAGATACAAAGTAACTTTTTCTTAGTAGACTTGAACTCAAAATGGTTAGAGTTGTATTGGCACAGGAAACCTACAATAGGAGCTTCCTAAAATATGTATATATATGAAGGCAATCTAAATAAAATCATTAAATAACATTGGAAACAGAACCTCAACTGGACATCTTTCATCACCAAATGAGACTTTAAATTTCAGCTAATCAGTTTTGTCCAAGGCTATTGGTTGCACTCTACAAACTGATAGACTATTTGTTAAAGACAACACATGCCCATAGAGTCATTCTTGTCTATAGAGGCTCTGCAAGTCTGGCTGCTGTGTCACATGTGTATAAGTAGGTGGTCGAGAGGAAAGAGACTATCTCGATACTCAGGGTTCTGACCTGTGAATATCTGAATAATTAGTAGCTTAACACTTTGTGGGGGGAAATATGAGAACCTGAGAAGACCATAGTCTGTACCATGGGGCTGGAAAGGGAGCTAGCCTGAGATGACCACCAGTCTGCCTGGGACTGTGGTCCTGGGTGAAAGTTAGCCCTTATATAAGACCACTAAGATGGTCTGGGTGAGGAATGAACCTAAGAGAGTCATCAGACTAGCCTAGCCATGGGATCTAGATGGAAACCAGCCTGAGATGAGCACCAGCCAGTGAAATCTGGTATGGGGAGACTATGTCTTAAATGAAGCCCTGCCAGTGCCATAATGCACCAGATGTTGGGGGTATACTGTGTGAAATTGTGTCTCTATCCTTCTTCACCTACCTAGGGCATTTTCTGATTGGTTTTAATAAAACTCCGATGGCCAATTAGCTGGGAAGAAAATAGAAAGTAGGATTTCCTAGGAGAGAGAAAAGAACTGTGGAAAGAAGAAGGAAAGCCTTTTCTCCAGGAGACATGTGGTATGTTTGGGCATTAAGATGGAAAGGAGTTTAAATAAAGTTAAATTCAGGGCAGAATGTTAAATTAAAAGAGAAAAATGGAAAAAAGATACATACAGAAAGAGTAATCTGCAGAAAACAGAAAAGGAGATTAAAATTAATACAAATGTTTTCAATGTTACATAGTTGCTAAATAAACTTATGCCTTTGATGCCAGTACTAGGGAGACAAAGACAGAGCTATACAGGTTCCTTTTGAGCTCAAGGACAGCTTGATCTACACGGCAAATCTAAGATGGCATGAACTACACAGAGAAAACCTGTTTCAATAAATGATAGTAAATATATATCACTGTAGAGGAGGATGTTTGGATTCCATACAGTCATGTTTTGATTTATCAATATGTAAATAGTTATATTGTCAGTTTTAATAGTGATATT
Organism: Arvicanthis niloticus; assembly: GCF_011762505.2. NCBI lineage: Eukaryota > Metazoa > Chordata > Mammalia > Rodentia > Muridae > Arvicanthis > Arvicanthis niloticus. The sequence goes on from NC_047662.1 coordinate 75,004,751, forward strand.
GAACATCCTCTTTGAAAGAAGTCAAAATAGAGCAGACCTAGATAGAAAAGGGGTTGCTATATTGGATTAATCTATAGTTATGGTCACTTCAAATTTCTGGACAAAAGATATATTGTGTTGGAAAAGAGACTTTATGTTTATGTCAAGAAAAGAAAAAGATTTGGATTCTATCCAAAATAATAAGGATCAGATTTTACTGGGGAAGGCTCCCTGAAGATCCTGGCTACATACAGAAAGGAGGAAATCAGAAGAACCAAACAGACTGGTAATATATTATGCTAAACCCTCTGTTAAAACAACTAATAAGGCTCCAGCTTACTTCAGTTTTTCCAGCTTTACAAACTGATCCAGTCAGGACTTCACTTAAGCCTGAATTTTCTCAGCACACAGAGACTGGACAACAAATGTTTTCCCAGGACTTGAACAATATGGCAAATTTTTTAGGGTCCTCAAAAGATGTCATTGCCCCTAAACAGCAAGAAGCAATTTAAAATTAATATTTTGTCTCATTTCCAAAAGATGAAATAGATGGTTTTTAGGTTATTCATTGAGTTATGTATATTTGTTGTGATGAAGGGGCTGGTTGCAAACAGTTATTAGGCAGGGGTAAAGTAAAGTTTAGGAACTTAGACCCAAAGATTACTTTTTTATTTTCTCTGCCCCCCCCTTAGGTAATAGAGAGGGGGTTGAGAAGAAAGATGAGGCAATATAGAAATGTCATAGAAAGTATGGAATAAAATGGTAGATTATTGAGTCTACTCTTCAACTGAGAGCTATTGCTCTTCCCAAATAAGGTTATTTTGTTTACATTCATATGGATTATCATATATTGATAGAGGTTTAAGGTTTGCATTGCTACAAATCTTTGTATGTTGATAAAAAATGTAAGGTTATTTTTGTTAAAACATATTATGTATAAAAGTTTTAACATTTGCATAAGGCATTGGACCTTTGTAACTCATTTGACAGCACATTCTTTAGTTCAAGTCCTTTTAAAACTGCTATTGAAATTCTGTTTAGAATATTTAAGAAATACAAGTTAATACTCAGATAATCCTACACATGATTATGTTATATGCTAGTCTAGATTATCACAGAAAAATACATCTTATGTTGAATAGATTATGAATAGCTATATAAAAGCAACACTTGCTTGTTCAGATATGCTGTAAGTAAATGGCTTTCAGAAATCTCAGAGACTTACAAAATATGGCTTTTTTTTTTTTTTTATTGATTTGCGACTTTTCAACATTGAGAAATGTCAGCCAACACCTGGCAGTAACCCATTCAACTTGGAAGATGATGAACATCAAATGAAGCCATTTGGTTTCAATTGTGGCAAGCTAGTCACTTGGGCATGACATGAGGTAGGATATGCCTGAACTACATTTACAGACAGAATGCTCTTCGTAAAAGACAAATGGACGCAAGCAAGACTCTTGTCAAGCTCTTCCAAGACAGGATAAACAAGTCCTTCATAGTTTCTGCTTCAGAAAAGATCTGTCAGATATTCTGGGTCAAAGACTGAAGATGATGCTCTTTTTTTTTTTAGAGAATATTTAGGACTGTCCAGCAAATCAGTTGTCTGTTCTTTCTATAATTTTTGGAAGCTGCTTCCCTGTGCTTTCTATATGCTCAGACAATATATTTTTTTCCTTCTATGGTCTCTGATTGGGGTTAAAAACTAGATAATCGCAATCTTAATTTAAGCTTAAATTGTGAAGGAAATAAGAAAATGTTTTCGGGTCTAAGGAGATGTTTTAAGGATAGTAAATTAAGGTTAGAGGGTCCAGAACTTGCTTTATAAATGTTGGAAGAAATTATAAGCAGGATGTTTTAGGTTGGTAATGCCAATTAGAACAGAAACTGAATTAGATACATAATTCTGAACTCTTAAAAATAGGAGAGTAGAGTTCTTTCTATAAAGATTGCCAAATACAAATGGTTGAACTTTGTGAATGTAATTCTTACCTGATAGTTCTTGTAACTTTTCTAATTGTATATAAGGCTTTTTTTTTTTTTTTTTGTATTATACAGACTTTAATATATACAACTTTTAAGACAAAGAGCCTTCATTAGACTTTCTTGAGAGATGTGAGGGTACACTGTGTGAAATTGTCTCTGCCCTTCCCTACTTACTTAAGACATTCTCTGATTGGCTTTAATACAAATATAATAGCCAATTAGCTGGGCAGGTAGTGGAAGGTGGGACTTCCTGGGAGAAGGAAAAGAACTCTGGGAAGAAGAAGGAGGAAAGGCTTTTCAACCAGAGGCCTGCCAGGAAGCAGACATAATGGAGAACTGGCCCTAATGTCATCAAGGTGGGAGAGCTTTCCCTACCCTTCACCTACTGAGTACTAGGGAGAACAGGTCCTGTACCTTTCCTGCCCAGCATAGTGGAAGTGTCCCTGTACATGAGAGTTGCAGGTAAGATGGCTTAAGGATGTGAGCCTGGGAGAGTCAGTTTTGCTGTTTTCTTTGATATGCTGTGGTTTGGACAAGTGAGATATTCCCCTTTCCCCTCCCTTGTCCCTCACTACCTATGGTGGCCAGAAGAGCTGGTTTTGGGTTTGTGAGAGTAGAAGAACTGGACCTATTGCATACTGGCTGCAACACTTGAAATAGTGGGCCCTGCATGTTGCCTGGGCAGCAGAGCAGAGCTGGCCCTGATTCCTGGGGTTGCCCATGGGCTGGCCATGAGGGTGTGAGAAAAGGGAGAGCCTGTAGACTGACTAGGTCAGATATATCTTAGGAGCAGATCCAGGGCTTTGAATTGGCCTACCCGACATCTGCCTCATTGATAAACTGTTGGAGTGTATGAAGTCCTACAGATCCAAAACTACAGTATCTCATTGACACATAACAGCAGGATATCTGAGTGTAGTCCCAGTGAGGTTCCAGTATTGATATAGAAGCAGAAACCAGAGGACTTGTACCAGACCAATGAGTCATTGGAATGAACATTTGCAAGTAAAGAAGTGTGGACCAAAGGGTATACTTTAGAACATACTGTGACCACTACCTCTTCCACAAGCTCTGTTGAAAGGATGGAGGGTTAGTAGATTTGGAATGAGGGGAGGAGGAGGTGAGTGGGATTGGAATGTATGTTGTGAAATTCACAAAGAACCAATAGAAAACACACACACACACACACACACACACACACACACACACACACACACACCATGAAAAGTTGAGGTAGTTCCTACTTAAAGCCTTCATTCCTACTGACTAGTGTTCATACTACTGGAAGAAAATCTACAATAGTGGTACAAATCTACCAGCCACTCTCTGGTTGAATTTAAGGTCTACTCCATGTGATGTCTCAACACTGCTAGAGTGGTCAAGAATCTAAGACTAGATAAAATAGGGACCCAGGGGCAAAGCAAACACTATTGTTACGCTAAGAGAATGTAGCAATAAAATGATGCCTACTGCCATACTGTTATACTCATGGATCAGTGCTGTCCTTGGCCATCATCAGAGAAGCTTCCTTTTTTAATAGATGAAAACAAATACAGAGACCAGCACAGGGGCAATGTGAAGTGAGAGAAAGACCTTAGAAGACCAAGTCTGTAATTGGATGTCTATATCAAATCCATCTCCTCAGAACTCAGGGAACTCTAAGGAAAAGGATGTAGAAAGATTGCAAGCACATGGGGGTATGGAGTATACCAAAGCAGCAAAGACCAAAGAAACGGCAGAATGCACATATGAAATGATGGAGACTGTGGCAGCATGCACAGGGCGTGCATAGGTTTGGGACAGATGGGGTCCTAGTACTCAACATGGAGGACAGTGAGATACAAGCCTCCATCCCTAATTCAGAAGAAATATCCAAATGATACAACTTACAAATGAAAAATTAAATTTCTTCAACCATATTTAGCTGGATATATAAACCCCCCCCCTCTCTCTCTTTTTGTATAAACCACTCTTAAGGGTAGGCCCCATGCCCAATCATAAATGCCTAACACAAAATGGTCTTAATAGCATTTTTATAGGTTCTTTGTTTCATACAGCTTTGCCAAAGTTTTATTTTTATTTATTTTTTTGTCTTACAGACCCTTTGTATATATTGTATGTGACCCTTCTAGTTTTATGTCAACTTGACACAAGCTAAAGTCATCTGAAATCAGAGAGTTTCCATTGAGAAACTGTCTCCATAAGATTATGCTGCAGGCAAGACTGTAGGCCTTTTTAAAATTAGTGATTGATAGGAGAGATCCCAGAACACCGTGGGTGCTGCCAATCCTGGGTTTGTGGTTATAATAGGATCTATAAAAACACAAGCAATGAGAAGAATGCCATTAAGCAACACACTACTGGATAGCCTCTGCATCAGCTTCTGCCTCCAGGTGCCTTCCCTTATTGAGCTCATACCCTGACTTCCTTCAGTGGTGAACAGTGATGTGGAAGCATAAACCAAATCAATCCCTTTCTCCCCAACTTACTTTTGACCATGGTCTTTCAGTATGGCTATAGAAATCCTAACTACAATATTATGGCTTTTGGTTGTATGTTTTCATAGAATTTCTGTGTTGTGAACATGTGTTTCTCTATGTCTATATGTGTTTCCTGTGCTGTTTCTTTGATTGATTTTCTTCTGTTTATTTTGTACTATTGCAGTTTGTTTGTTTTTCTGTCTTATTTTATTATTATTCTTTGGATGCTTGTTTGTTTTCTAATGTGAGACAGATGCACAGAGAGGGGGAGGGAAAAGAGATAGGGCAATACATAGAGACAGAGAGAAGAGATAGAGAGACAGAAAGACAAGAGAAAGGACAGGGATTAAGATGGCAGAGGAGGCAGGGAAAACAAATTTGGGAGAGGGGAGATTTGGGAGAGGGGAAAACAAATCAGAATAAATTATATAAGAAAAATCTACTTTTAATAATAGAAAACATTGAATAGAGTTGCATAGCTATATTACCCACTGCCATGGGGCTGAAAAGTACCCACAGAAAGAATGGAACTGAGGAATGGAGAAAGAGAAGGAACCATTGGAAAATCTTCTGAACTTTCCTTGTAAAACTCTCAATCATATATTGCAAGGTAAATTTATTAATATGTATACATATTTGCTTATGTGTGTTGGCTTTTGCATGTGGTATGTGTGTGAATGTGTACTTCATATATATGATTAACTAATTTAACGTTAGCAACTGTGTGATAAGAGGCTTGAAAGAGACCTGGAATCTATGTTCAACATGGGAGAATAGACAGAAATGAAAATTCATAAGTCAGAATTCCAGGTGAAAGCCAAGTAGATGCATAGGGGTAGCTCAGAGGTACAAAATGAAAGAACAGTACAGAATCACTGTAGATCAAAGGTAACAGATTGAAAATATGAGGGGTAAATATAATAATAATAATAATAATAATAATAATAATAATAATAATAATAATAATAATAAAATGAAGGGCACTGACTACTCTTCCAGAGGCCCTGAGTTCAATTCCCAGCAACATGGTAGCTCACAACCATCTGCAATGGGATTTGATTCCCTCTTCTGATGTGTCTGAAGGAAGCAATATTGTACTCATAGAAATAAAATAAATATTTAAAAAATGAAATCTACAAAGAATCCTTGAACTTCTGGATGGTAACTTAGGCTCTCATTTACATATCAATTCTGGACACCAGGGCAAGTAAGGGAGTAATCAGAAGTTGTAAAAACCCAAGAGGAAACAGGAGTCTGAGCTGCCTAGACAGACCATCACAAGACAGAAACATAAAAGAAAAACTGAATTGTGGTATAGTTCGAAAATTTCTTTTTCTGCCCCTCCTCCTAATTACTGCCATGTCTGTATTTGTTTCCACATTTGTTGTCCTGACAGAAACAGTAATCACAAATTGCCACTTGAGACTGGGAAGTAATTAGACATGTCACAGGTGAATTCCTCTTAGAACAAAAGATTTCACTTAGACCTGAAGCAAAAGCTATTTAAATTTTAATCAAGGAAGCAGAACAACTACCTTATTAGACATTTTTGTGATCAAAAGGAAATTGCCCTGTAAAAGGTTCAATTACACATACCCATTAATTGGCTTCCCAATGGTTTTAAACTTCCTTAAAGGTAGAGAGCATAACAACTTTACACTTGTAGGAATTACAGCCAATCAATAAAACAGATATTCTGGAATGACAGGAGATCTCTGCTTTTCCCATTTATAAGCAAGCCACTGTTTTGCTTCAACCACCACATATGTGTGCTTTAGTGCATCCTAGAATCAATGTTCTCATGCTTGCTTTTGTCATGCTTTGGTGACTCTGGAACATTTATCCATGTTATAGCATGGCCTTCTGATCTACTGTTAACAGAGCCCTCATGCCTCAATGATTTTGCTTGATGGTATGTAGACAAATTGGTACTTAGTATATTTTATGTTTTTAAATGAATATTTATTACACACAAAGGAGCAGACAATTAAAGAATGATGCAACCATTTTGCAGCAGGAAGTTAATGAAGTGTTTATAGTCTAAGATGACTTGCATTTTATGTAGCACCATTGGTCTGATTCTGTGGTGTGTTGTACTATATTAATTTGCTTCAATAGTCTGTGCATATTTATACATTAATTATTGAGCCACAATATACCATCAACTATATTTTTAACATTTAACTTGTGTATACAAAGTTGTAGGTATAAGGACATTCTGAAAAAGATATTTTCTATTGTGAAAAATTAGATAAAATTTACATCAAAAGTCAGTATTACATACAGAAACATAGCAGGATATAAAAGTTTGTTAAAAAATAATAAAATAGTTCTACATTAGCTGAGCAAGAATTATATATAAAAGCTAGGAGATCTATAATAGGTATATTTAATATATAATTAATTTTATTAAGCTTCTGGTCCACATCACCACCTGCAGTCCTGGATCAACTCTTTATTCTCTGACCCCATATCTCTGCCTAGTTCCCAGAAGGAATGCTCTAACCTGGGAAACACAGTTCCACCTGCCTCCCATGAGGACTGCTTCAACCTAGGACATCCAAGCGAGCCAACAGCAGAGACCAACATCTAGTTGGCAAAAGGCAAGCACAAGAACATAATCAAAGAAAGGAAATTTAATATGACACCATCAGGACCCAACTCTCCTACTAGAGCAAGCTATGAATATCCTAACACACCTGAAAATAAAGTCTGTGACTTTAAATTTCATCTCAAGAAGATAATAAAGGCCTTTAAAGAGGCTATAAATAATTCCCTTAAAGAAATACAGGAAAATACAATTAGACAGGTAGAATCCCTTAAAACCAAAACAAATAAATCCATTTAAAATGCAGGAAAATACAATCAAGCAGGCAAAGGAAATAAATAAATAGTCCAAGACCTAAATATTGAAATAGAAGCAATAAAGCAACTATAAATGAAGGTAGCCCTGAAGATGGATATCTTAGGAACGAGAACAGGAACTACAGGTGCAAGAATCACAAACAAAATAGAAGAGATGGAAGAGAGAATATAAGGCATAGAAGATACCATAGAAAAAATTAATACATCAGTCAAAGAAAATGTCAAATGTGCAAAGATTATAATTCAGAACATCCAGGAAATTTGGGACACCATGAAAAGGCCAAACTGAAGAATAATAGGAATAGAAGAGTATAAAGATTCCCAATACGAAGGGCTAGAAAAAATTTTAAAAATTCATAGAAGAAAACTTCTCTAACCTAAAGATAAATGGCTGTAAACATACAAGAAGCATACAGAACTTCAAATAGATTGGCCTGAGAAAAAAGTCTTTCCACTACTTAATAATCAAAATGTTAAATGCATAGAACAAAGGAACAATATTAATAGTTGCAAAGGAAAAAGGTCAAGTAACATAAAAAAAAAAAAAAAAAAAAACTAGACTCCTCAGAATTATACCTTACTTTTCAACAGAGACTCTAAAAGCCAGAAGGTCTTAGACAGATGTCTTGCCGATCCTAAGAGAACACAGGTGTCACTGAAGACTACTATACCAACAAAAGTCTCAGTTACTATAGATGGAGAAGTAAGATATTTTATTACAAATGAAAATTTAAACAATATCTTTCTACTAATTCAGTCCTACAGAGGATACTAGAAGGAAAACTTCAAAGCAAGGAAGGTAACTACACCCCTCCCCCCAAAAAAAACCCATGAGAAATTAATCATCTCACAGTAAAATCAAAAGAAGAGAAACACACACACACACACACACACACAAAGTAACACCTCCAACATAAATATGACAGGAACTAACAATCATGGTCATTAATGTCTCTCAACATTTATGGACTCAATTCTCTAATAAAAAGATGCAGGCCAACAGACTGGAGACATAAATAGGATCTTCTATTCTTCTGAATATAAGAAACACATCTCAGTAACAAAGATTGACACTGTCTTAGAGCAAAGGTCTTTAAAAAGGTTTTGCAAGCAAGCAGACTCAAGAAACAAGCTGGAGTAGACATACTAATATCTAATAAAATAGACTTTTAACCAAAAGTTATCAAAAGAGATAAGGAAGGACACTTCATACTCATCGAAGGAAAAATAGTCTAAGATGATTCTGAACATTTGCAATCTAAATGCAAGGGCACCCACATTTGTAAATGAAACTTTACTAAAACTCAAATCACACAGTGACTCCCCCCCCCCCCCCATAATAGTAAGGGATAGGGGACTGGAGAGATGGCATTGCATAGTATAATGCATATTCCATGATGAGTAAGGAAGGCATTCTTTTCAGAATGACCTAATACAGGCTCAGTACTGTTAATAAAATAAAAAAGGGGGAGAGGCAGAGAGCCTTTGGGGCTGCTTGGCAAGAATCTGACATGGGACAAGGAAATGGGCTGCTTGGCAGGAATATGACATTGATCAATGACAAGGAAGTAGGCTTCAGGCAGGAATCTGACATTAGGCTAGAAAAAAAAAAAGCAATTTCAGGTAGGAATCTAAATCATAGTCTAGAACAAAGAAGTAATTTTAGGCAGGAATCTAAATACTAGGCTAGAACAAAGAAGTAATTTCAGACAGGAATATCTAAATTTTAGGCTAGAAAAAGGAAGTAGGCTTCAGACATGAAAATGGCTTTGGACTAGGACAGGAAAGTTGGATCAGATATTTTGGTCATGCTGATAAGCCCTTAGAAACAGTGATCACAGGGTTGTTCACGTAATTGTGTTTAATGCTTTAATTGCTTGTTCTTTTAATATTTGTGTTTATTGTCTTGCTTGTTCCTTGACTATTTGCATCTATTGTATTGCTAGTTCCTCAACCTAGAACTGACCTTAGTACATGCATGTAATCAAAATGGAATAAAAGCAAAAAGGAAGAGGGGGGATGGGATAGGAGGTTCTAGGGAGGGGAAGTGGGGAAAGAAGATGACATCTGAAATGTAAATAAATAAAATATCAAATAAAAAATAGTGAGGGATAACAATACCCCACTCTTACCAATGAACATGTCATCAACCAGAAACTAAAGAGAGAAACAATGAAACTAACAGATGTTATGAACCAAAGGAATTTAACACATATCTACAGAACCTTTCACCCCAAGCAAAACACTATACCTTTTTCTCAGTACCTCATGGAATCTTCTCTAAAACTGATCACATAATCTAGCACAAAGTGAACCTCAATACGTACAAAAAGATTTAAATAACCCCATGTATTTCATCAGATCACCATGGATTAAGACTATATTTTAGGAAAACCAAAAACAACAGAAAGCCCACATACTCATAGAAACTGAACAAGTCTTCACTCAATGATCACCTGGTCAAGGAAGAAATAAAGAAAGAAATTAAAGACTTTCTAGAATTCAATGAAAATGAAGGCACAAAAAACCCAAACTTATGAGACACAATGAAAGTAGTGCTACGATGAAAATTCATAGGACTAATTGCCTTCATAAGGAAATTGGAATTATCTCATAGTAGCAACTTAACAGCATACCTGAAAGTTTTGGAATGAAAAGAAGCAAACACACCCAAGAGGAGTAGATGGCAGGAAATAGTCAAATTCGGGGATGAAATCAACCAACCACTTAGGAACAAAGAGTAAAATTTAGAGAGTGAAAAAAACCAAGAGTTGGTTCTTTGAGAAAATCAGCAAGATAGACAAAACCTTAGCCAGAATGACTAAAAGCCATAGAGACAGTATCCAAATTAACAAAATTAAAAAACACAAGGGAGACATAACAGTAGAAACTGGGGAAACTTTTAAACATCAAATCCTACTACAAAAGCCTGTACTTGGCAAAACTGGAAAATATAGATGAAATGGATGATTTTCTTGACAGATACTACATGCCGAAGTTAAATCAAGATGATGTAAACTATCTAAACAGTCCCATAACCCCTAAGGAAATAGAATCAGTCATTAAAAGAATCCAAATCAAAAAGATGGTAACATTTTACCACACTTTCAAAGAAGAGTGAATACAAACACTCCTCAAATAATTCCATGTAATAGAAACAGAAGGAACACTACCTAATACATTCTAGAGTCCACAATTACCCTGATACCTAAACCACACAAAGACACAACAAAGAGAACTTCAGACAAATTTTGCTTGTGAACTTTGATCCAAAAATTATAAAATTCTCACAACTGAAGACAAGAACACATCAAAATTATTATTCACTACAATCAAGTAAGCCTCATCTGAGAGATTCAGGGATAGTTTAACAAATGAAAATCTATAAATGGAGACAGCGCTGGGGCAAGTGAGAGCCTGACGGGCACTGGGCGATTCTGTGCCTGAAGGAGGAAAAATCAACTAAACATGGGCAAAGGAGATCCTAAGAAGCTGAGAGGCAAAATGTTCTCATATGCATTCTTCGTGCAAACCTGCCTGGAGGAGAACAAGAATAATCACCCAGATACTTCTGTCAGCTTCTCAGAGTTCTTCAAGAAGTGCTCAGAGAGGTGGAAGACTATGTCTGCTAAAGAAAAGGGGAAATTTGAAGATATGGCAAAGACTGACAAGGCTCGTTATGAAAGAGAAATGAAAACCTACATCCCTCCCAAAGGGGAGACCAAAAAGAAGTTCAAGGACCCTAATGAACTCAAGAGGCCTCCTTTGGCCTTCTTCCTGTTCTGTTCTGAGTACTGCCCAAAAATCAAAGGAAAGCATCCTGGCTTATCCATTGGTGATATTGCAAAGAAACTAGGAGAGATGTGGAATAACACTGCAGCGGATGACAAGCAGCCCTAGGAGAAGAAGGCTGCTAAGCTGAAGGAGAAGTATGAAAAGGATATTGCTGCCTACAGAGCTAAAGGGAAACCTGATGCAGCGAAAAGGGGGTAGTCAAGGCTGAAAAGAGCAAGAAAAAGAAGGAAGAGGAAGATGACGAGGAGGATGAAGAGGATGAGGAAGAGGAGGAAGAAGCAGAAGACGAAGTTGATGATGATGAATAAGTTGGTTCTAGTGCAGTTTTTTTCTTGTCTATAAAGCATTTAACCCCCCTGTACACAACTCACTCCTTTTAAAGAAAAACTGAAATGTAAGGCTGTGTAAGATTTGTTTTTAAACTGTACAGTGTCTTTTTTGTATAGTTAACACACTACCAAATATGTCTTTAGATAGCCCTGTCCTGGTGGTATTTTCAATAGCCACTAGCTTTGCCTGGTACAGTGTAGGGGTTGTAAATTGTCATGAAAATTTAAAGCAGGTTCTTGTTGATGCACAGCAAAAATTAGTTATATATGGGGACAGTAGTTTGGTATTTTCTTTTCTTTTGGTTTTATTTTTTTCCCATCTTCAGTTGTCTCTGATGCAGCTTATATGAAGATAATTGTTGTTCTGTTAACCTAATACCACTCTGTAATTGTTTTGTTGACATTCTGAATGCTTCTAAGTAAATACAATTTTTTTATTACAAAAAGAAAATCTATAAGTAAAATCCACCATATAAACAAACTGAAAAAAAAAATCACATGACCACATCATTAGATGTTGAAAAACCCTCTGGCAAAATACAACATGTTAAAAGTTAAAGAGAGATCAGAAATTCATGGCATATACCTTAACATAATAAAAACAATATACAGCAAACCAAGAGCCAACATCAAATTAAATGGAGAGAAACTTGAAACAATCCCACTAAAAACAGGGACAAAACAAAGATTTCCATTTTCTTCCATCTATTCAATATAGTACTCAAAATTCTAGTGAGAGCAATTAGAAAACAAAAGAAGGCCAAGAGGATGAGGATAAATTGGAAAGGAAGAAGTTAAGGTATCACTATTTGCAGATGATATGATAGTATACATAAGCAATCCCAAATATTCTGCCAGACAACCCCTACAGCTAATAAAAACCTTCATCAAAGTGACTAGATGTCAAATTAACTCAAAGTAATCAGTAGCCTTTTCTTATACAAATTATAAACGGTCTGCGAAAGAAATACGGGCACAACACCCTTCATGATAGCCACAAATAATATTAAGTATCTTGTTGTAACTCTAATCAAGCAAGTGAAATACCTGTATGACAAGATCTTTAAGTCCCTGAACAAAGAAATGAAGCGGGACCTCAGAAGATGGAAAGATCTCCCATGCTCATGAATAGGTAGGGCTAACATAGTGAAATTTGGCCATCTTAACCAAAAGTGATCTACAGATTCAGTGCAATTCCTATCAATATTCCAACATAACTTTTATAGAACTTGAAAGAGCAATTTTCAACTTCATGTGGAACAACAAAAACCCATCTTAGCCAAACAAATCTTAAACAATAGAAGAACTTCTAGAGGTATCACAATCCTTTACTTCAAGGTATACTACAGAGCAATAGTGATAAAAACTGCATGTTATTGATACAGAAACAAATGGGTTGATCAATGGAATCGAATCAAAGACCCAAAAATAAAGCCATATACCTATGGACACTTGATTTTTGACAAAAAAATCAAAAAAGAAAAAAATCAAAAACAAAACAATACAATAGGAAAAAGAAAGAATATTCAACAAATGGTCAAATGGTCATGGTCTAACTGGATGTCTACATGTAGAATAATGCAAATGAATCCATATTTATCACTGGGTACAAAACTCAAGACCAAGTGGATCAAGCACCTCATCATAGCACTACATACATTCCATCTCATGGAAGAGAAAGTGGGAAATAGAGTTGAATGTATTTGTATAGGAGTCAGTTTCCTGAACACCATAACAAGGGCCCAGACTCTAAGATCTACAATTGACAAATGAGACCTCATAAAATTGAAAAGGTTCTGTAAGGTAAAGGACATTGTCAGTAAGACAAAATGGCAGCCTACTGAAAGATGTTCAGTAACCTTATGTTTGATAGTGTTAATACCCAAGATACATCAAGAACTCAAGAAGTTAACTCCAGTAACCCAAATAACCCAATTTAAAAATGGAGTACAGAGCAAAATGGAATTCTAAACAGAGGAATGTCAAATTGCTGAGAAGCACTTAAAGAAAGACTCAACATCCTCAGTTATCAAGGAAATGCAAATCAAAATGCTACTGAGGTTCTACTTTACACTATTCAGAATGGCTAAGATGAAAAACTCAAGGAACAGTACATACTAGTGAGAATATTTAGGAAGTGAAACATTTCTCCATTGCTGGTGGGATTGAAAACTTGTACAACTACTCTGGAAATCAACCTGGAAGTTTAATAGAAAATTGGAAATAGTTCTACCTAAAAACCCAGCTATACTGCTCTTGGGTTTATACCCAAAATATTCTTTACTATCCCACAGCACACATGCTCCACTGTGTTCACAGTTGCTTTATTTTTAGTAGCCAGAAACTGAAAACAATCTAGATGACCCTCAACTGAAAAATGAATACAGAAAATATGGTTCACAACATTCCAGTTTCTGCTCCACCTTTGCCCCTGCATTTCTTTTAGGTAGGACACTGTTTTGTGGGTGGGTTGGTATCCCTAACCCTCTATTGGAAGTCCTGCCCTGGCTATAGGAGGTGGCCTCTTCAGGTTCCATGTCATTTTCTAGTTCTATTCATTTTCTTCCAAAATACATGATGTCCTTGTTATTAATAACTGCATTGCATTCCATTGTGAATAATCATCCTGGGAGCCTCCCCCATCTCCAGTCTCTGGGAATGCCTAAAGATATGAGAACTCCTAAAATATGTGGGAGAGGGGAGGGGGAATGGGGCAGATATGTGGAGAGACAGAGAAGAAGGCCAGAATGCAAGGAGAATGAATGGAAATCTGCATCTGTCAGGAGTGGGGAGTGAGGGGAATCTTTAGACATTCCCAGAGACTGGAGATGGGGGAGGCTCCCAGCATACAATGTGGATGACCTTATCCTATATGCCTAACAGTGGAGACATGGAACCTGAAGAGGCCACCTCCTATAGCCAGAGGCAGGACTTCCAATGGAGAGATAAGGACACCAACCCACCCACAAAACATTGTCCTGCCTAAAAGAAATGCAGGGACAAAAATGGAGCAGAAACTGGAGGAATGGCCAACCAATAACTGGCCCGCCTTGAAACCCATCCCATGGGCAAGCACCAATCCCTGACATTGTCAATTATCCTCTGCTATGTTTGCAGACAAAAGCTTAGCATAACTGTCCTTTGAGAGGCTCTGTCCAGCAGCTGACTGAAACTGATTCACCCCTTTCAAACAATGGTCAGAGGTCAGGGACTCTTACAGTAGAGTTAGCGGAAGGATTGAAGGACCTGAATGGATGGAAACCCTAAAGGAGGACCAACAAGTCAAAGTATTCTGGACCTCTGGGAGCTCTCAGACACTGAGCCACCAACCAAAGGACACAGATAGGCTGGAATGATGACCTCAGGACATATGCAACAGGTGTCCAGCTCAGTTTTCATGCAAGCTACACAACTGGAGTGAAGGCTCTTTCTAAAGGTGTAGCCTGACCTATGGTATCTGTTCCCAAACAGGGGTACCTTATCTTGCCTCAATGGGAGAGGCTTCACCTAAAATGGCAGATACTTTATGCACTAAGATGGTGGATACCCAGGGGAGCCCACCTTCTCATAGAAGAAAGAGACGGGGTATGTGAGGAGGATCTCTGTGAGGGGGGACCAGAAAAGGGGGCAGCACTTGAGATGTAAATAAATAAATAAATTTATTAAAATATTAATAAAGAAAATAAGTTTAACTTGTTAGCAGCTATAACAAATTATCATAAAAACATTTCAATATAATTTTATTTTAAATCTTATATTAAAATGAGAAGCACAAATTGAATTTTCATTAGGGAGTCCAATTTGGTACACATAGAAATAATTCCAGATTATCATGGCTTAAATACCTGTTATCAAAAAGTGAACTACAGATACAATTAATTCCTGCTGATGTTTGTTTGTGGGAGAAAATAATGGAGTCTTTATCATGGTAGAAATCTGTAAGCCAAGACTTAATGGAACATATAGAAACTCATTTGAAGATAGGTAAAATAAAAGATTTACAGGATTCAGAAATCTCTGCAGCTTATGCAGGTAAAAGAGATTCCCTGGGAAGAGGAAGAAGATGTATCCAAGGCCCTACTCATTCAACAAGTGGTTCTGCTTTCTAGCTAAAGGCTTATAGCACTCAAATCTTGAAATGTAGCTTGTTAGGCTGTAGAAGGGTATCATGGTTGTGGGTTTGGCCACGCCCCCAGAACCCAGGCTCCTGACATGAGGTCTGATCTCCATTCAACCTGTGCCCTTTAGGACACAGGTGGGCATGATAAACAAGCCCCAGGCTCTAGAGAGATTTACATACTAATGAGGTACCTGAAGGCCAGAGGGTGGAGCCAAATAAGCATTCCCCCAGCCCCTTCCTCCCTTCCCCTCCCTATTTAATTCAGGACTCTCCTGGGTTTGGGGGGGGGTGCATCCAGATCCATCCACCATCCAACATGCCAATAAACTGGTTTTGGAAACCCAAGGACTTTCTCTTGCTTGGAGCCCTGCTGTGTTTGGTGCTGTGGAGTCACAGCAGCCTGGCCTAACATCCAGCTGGAGGAACCCAAAGCGTTCCCAGCCAACTACACACAGCCTGGCATGAGGAGCCCTGCGGTTCCCCAGCCACTTTTACCTACAGCTGGCGCAACCAACGTGGACCATGAACACCCACTCGTCTGCAAGAACTGTCCTGGCTGAGTCTGCTAAGCAGGTATACTTCCTGTGAGGCTTGGCGCCAAAGCTTTCCCTTCTCAGCACATGCCACATGCTCCCTACCTCTATCCTGCCAGGCGTCCAAAGACCCCAAGATGGTGGCCAATCTTGGCGCATGGACCTGTCGCCATTTGTGCCCACCCGTGTGACAGCTGGGGCCCAGAACAGAGATTCTCAACGAGAGCCTTGCGCCCTCCCCTGCTACCCTGAGACATCCACCCCTGACAAAAGATGGTTCAACCAATGTGGGACTTGATCACCCATGTAACCAAGAAAGTACAATAACCTTTCTTCTGTGCAGTGCTGCCAGAGCCTCTTTCTTCTCCCCTCCCCTTCATTTCTCTCAGCTGTGGGCTAGCTGGTCATGTTCCCACATGCCCCCTCGTCTCCATCCTTCTGCCGCCTCTTGGCAGTCTGAGAGCCCGAGGGCTTGAGACCAATCTCTGGTCACCTCCAGGGATCCCCATCCAAGAACTCTGCACCCCACAAAACTTCAGATTGAGTGAGAACTCTCCCCGCCAGACAGGCCCATAATGCCTCCTGGTACAGCATGAAACCAACTCAGTTAAAGATCCCACACTTCTGCTTCTGCCATATTGAGCCACAGTTCCAGCTGACTGAGCCATGACAGACACATGGACCCACAAGACAACACAGACTCATGCCCACGCAAGAGCCTACATCATTCCCTACAGGTGGGAGAGGACTTGGGCAGAGCCAGCTCCAAGAGTGTCCCCCCCCGCCCCCGCTGGTGCCCACAAAAAAGCCTCTCCATGAAACTCCAAGACAGTGAGTAATCCCCAGCCTAGTTCACAAGACTAGGCAGGCTTCCTTCTGTCTCCCCACTTTCTCTCTCCACATGTTCCTTACTAGTGTCTTCTCTCTAATTTTTAGCTACCACTAGCTCCTGCCTAGTTCAAAAAGACTAGGTCCTTCTTTTTCTCTCTTCATGTGTTCCTGGTCAGCTTCTCTGCTTTAACTCCTCTCTCTTCCTTTTTCTCTGTCTCTCCCTCTCCATGTGCTCTCCAGCTCAAGGACAAGATGGTGGCAACTCCCTAGCCTCCACTTTGCCCATCCCCCAGCTCCACAGAGAGGGCTCCTTCACAGGTAACAGCTGTCTTTCAGGCCACAGCGCCTGCTGTGACCCTTGTTCTAAGAGTCTTTTTCTTGTCCCCTTTTGTTTTAAACTCTCAGGAGTGCTGACTTCAGTCTTTTGTGCTGCCTGCTAACATAAGTTTCTTTTTCTCTCTCCCCACATGTTCTCCAACTCCACAAGATGGCGGAGACTTCCTAATCTTCGCTCAGGACTGCCCTGGGTTTTACAGGGGGGGAGGTGGGGTGCATCTAGATCCATCCACTATCCATCATGCCAATAAACCAGTTTTGGAAACCCAAGGACTTTCTCATGTTTGGAGCTGTGCCATGAGGAACTGTGGAGTCACAGCAGCCGGGCCTAACTTCCAGTTGCCTCCATCTGGAACCCAGAGCGTTCCCAGCCAACTACACACAGCCTGGCATGAGAAACCCTGTGGTTTCTCAGCCACTTTTACCAACAGTAGCTGTTACTACATTAGAAAACTAAATTATACTTTAACTTAATATTAACTTAGGAACTCTGAAGCAGCTGTATCTTTGCTGCTTAAATGTATGGTACTATGATATTATTCTAGTTTGAGTATGAGTGTGCAATGTGATGAGTAGAAATGTACAGTGTATGATCCTGGTGTGGGTGTAACTGAATATGGTTGTGGTGTGAGGGTGACCGTAAAGTGTGATCCTGGTGTGGGTATAACTACAATGTCACCTTAGTGTGGGTTTTACTGTGCAGTGTGATCATAGTGCAGTGGTAGCTCTACAGTGTGCTCCCCAATGTGTGTGTTACTGGTCTCTCCCTCTCCCTTTTTCTCCCCCTCCCCTGTCTCTCTTTCACACAAACACACAGACAGACAGACACATACACACACACACACACACACACACACACACACACACACACACACAAACACACACACACACACACACACACACACACACACACACACACACACACATTCACAAACCAAACCAAACCAAGCCAAACCAAACCAAAACCTCAACTCAATAGTTCTCACTTTAAAGGGAGTAAGAGAGTTTATTCTAGAATCAAATTTATATAACATGGCACAGAAACACAGATTTAGGGTACCCCTTTATTAAGTTAGAGTTTCTATTCCTGTAATAAAACATCATGAGCAAAGTAAATTTGAGGAAGAAAGGCTCACGTCACATTGCATCTCATAGTCCATCATCTAGGGAAGTCAGAGGAAGAACTCAGGGTAAAAACCTGGATGCAAGAACTTATGCAGGGACCATGGAGGAGAGCTGCTTACTGGCTTGCTCTCTATGGCTTCTTTCTTTCTTTCTTTCTTTCTTTCTTTCTTTTTTTCTTCCTTCCTTCCTTCCTTCCTTCCTTCCTTCCTTCCTTCCTTCCTTCCTTTCTTCCTTTCTTTCTATTTTTCAAATTCTATTTTTAATGATGGTTCTTTTTTGCTTTTTTTTTTATTAATCATCCCATTCATTTACATCTCAAATAATATCCTACTTCTCAGTTACCCCTTCACCACCCCTTCATATTACAACCTCCCCCTTCTCCCTCCCCTTTGCCACTATGAGGGTTCTCCCCCCACCCTCTCCTGCCTCACACCTCCAGCATCCCCCTCTACTGGGCCAGCAAAGCTCCACAGGACCAAGGGCTTCTTCTCTCATTGATGTCAGACAAGACCATTTTCTGCTACCTATGTATCTGGAGCCATAGAGCCTGTACACTCCTTTCTTATAGCACCCAGAATCCCAGCCTAAGAGTAGCATTGTCCACAATGATCTGGGTCCTTGCCTATAAATCCTCAACCAAGAAGGCAATGCACCACAGGTTGCCTAAAGGTAAATCTTGTAGGAACATTTTTTCAATTTCGGTTTCTGCTTCCCAAATGATTCTTGTGTCAAATGCTAGCTTATGTCAATTTAGCATAAAACTAAATAGCATACCCTAAATTCCATGTTGTAACATGAAAGCAGTTTTATGTAGCATTATAGTTTTATAGAACAAAGTCAT
Source organism: Arvicanthis niloticus (assembly GCF_011762505.2). NCBI lineage: Eukaryota > Metazoa > Chordata > Mammalia > Rodentia > Muridae > Arvicanthis > Arvicanthis niloticus. The sequence goes on from NC_047662.1 coordinate 75,023,971, forward strand.
ATTATAAATCAAGGCAAGTTTAAAATCTTAAAATTAAATTGGTGGGTATGACAGGGAGCTACAATAGGAACAAATCGGAGTATGACTGTATAGTGTGATCCTAAGGTGAGTGGGACTGCATAGTTTGGTTACTATATGGATGTGAGAATGTAATATGAATGTTTACAATGAGAATAAATATATGACTATACAGTGGGATCGTATTGTAAGTACGATGAGATCCAAGTGTACATGTACTGGGTCATGTAGCCCAAGTGGATCGTGTGAGAAATTAACTATTCATAATTTTCTAGTCCTCCCTGTGAAACAAGAATTCTTTTTCTGTACCTTCATTGTTAATAAAGAAACAAGGACCCAAAGTGTCCATAATATGCCTAAGGTCACATGTGAAGCCAAGCCAAGCTGTTAGCATTCAGTCAGCACTGAGGAGTATAGAACAGATGAGTAACTTACCTTGGTCTTGAAATTAAGTCCCAACACTCCAGACTATCCACATTATTGATTTTGATATTTAGTGGCTCCAAAATTTTTTTCTTTTTTTTTCACCTTCTAATAGTTGCCTTTATTTTTTAATATTTTATTTATATTTCAGATGCCATCCCCTTTCCCCATTTTCTCTCCTTAGAAAACCCCTCTCCCATGCTCCCTTTTCCTTTTTGCTTGTATACATTTTTTTAAATGTTAATCAAAGGCTTTATAAGTTTGGTAATGCTCAATCAGAAGTGTAACCCAATACCCAACCTAGATATATAAACTATCTTTGACTGGTGGAGACATGTGAACATCTGCCTCCATGCCCCCCCTTCTCTCTCTTTCTCTCTCTCATCACCTAGCTTCACCCTTCCTGTTAAAATAAAACTTTTCTCTCAAAATGCAATTAGAGCATAATTATTCCTAATTGTACCAGTGAGGTACAAGATAGTCCTAATACCCAGTCCATCATTTTGTTGACTAACCAGAACCTCTGTCATCTCTCCTAACTGAAACACTTAGTTTTGAACCTGGCTTTTTTTCTTGGCTTTAGAATGAATGTCAGCTGAAAACCATCCACTCAGATCTTTTCTCTCAAAGTAAATAGTCAGGATTGACTATGAGACTATAGGTCTTTAACCCCGTCAGAAATCCAGAATGACTGAGTTAACTGAAATTATGGGAAGCACTAAGCATAGCTTCTAAATAACACATTTAGGAATACAAGGCTTAGACCCAGTCCTTCTTTAACTTTTTAAAACTGATTTGTGATGGTTAGCCTATGAGTTAAGGAACTATAGCAAATTCAGGGTTTTGAGTTTATTATTAGGGTGTTTTCCATATTTTATTTAGAAATAGCTGAGAGGAGTTAACAGACAACAGTCCAGGTTACCTTACATGGATAGTTGGTTTTCAAAACGTCAGGAGTCCATAGAATTGATGTTACAAATATTTCTATATTAATGTTCATTTTGATTAGAGACCTGTTTGCTCCTGACAGCTTCCTGTCGTGGATTCTAAGAAGAAATTGAGCATCCGCGGAGTTACTCCAGTTGTGCAGTGACAGCCACTAGGCAAGAACTGCCTCTCTCCATCTACAGACAAATTACTGTCCAGAAAAGAACACACTTGCAGAATAGTCAACTGATTATATCTGCCTAGACAGAGTAATCAGCCCTTAATAATTCTGCATCACTAAGGTCTGTCAGATGATTCTGGGCCAGAAGGCTGAAGATTTGATGCTCCAACATTCGGTAGTATAGGGGCTTTCCAGGTGTTCAGCAGTCTCTATAAATTGGCTAAGTTTCAAAATTTTTTTCAAAATGGAAAAGGGGAATAGAATTCTGAGGTGTAGAAAACAAAGACTTGAAGAGGATGGTCTCTCATTATACAATGTCAATAATTGTATCTATAAAGAACACAGTGCTTAAATGCTTATGTGTAAACCACTAGCTCATACTCTTTAAGAAAAAATGTGTAAAAGCTTTTCTGTGTGATTCCTTTTTATGAAAAGCATCCAAATTTGTAAGATGTAGCATTTTAATTATATTTAAAAAGTCTACGTTATGTTGGTCATTAATTGAGCAGGAAAAGTTGAGCAGGCACATCATCCAGGTATCCCGAAACACTCACATCTTGACAATCTACTAAGGATCTCAGTTCTGTAAGAGCTTTTGTGAAAACTCACTGGGAAGATCATTTGTCTGTTTGTGATTTCCTTTTGTTTTTTCTCTCTTTTGCCTTAAAAAAATACTTTATTATGCCAATTGATTTTGATCAGCTGTTCCTCTGGGAAGCATATATATTCATACAGAAAGTAAGCTTTTCCAATGGACCTTCAAGTGCTCACCTCTCTTCCTGTTTAAAGACATGGCAGTCTGATGATGTGTAGTCTGTACACCGGGAACTTAGTAGTTCCACATGATTGTGTGCACATTTGTATCTGGGAAAAACTGAACCAAGGAAGTTGCCATTGCCAGACTCAGACTGCAGTTAGCATGTCTGTGAGCATCTGTGTAGTCTGGGTATGTGGCTAGAGATCAATGAGGTGGTTATGATAGACCAGGTGATTTCCAGTAAGTAACATGTAAACAAAGCAAAACAAACACACAAAAAAACCAAAACAAAATGCCCAGTTCCCTCTATATATCCTAGGAAAATCCATTTTTTCTTATCTTGTTGTCGAGAGATATGCAGAGTTATATTACCCCTTCCCAAATGGGGAAAGGGGATGACATCTGAAATATAAATAAATAAAATGTCCAATAAAAAATTCCCCCTTCCCTAAAGAATAATTCACTCTCCTTCCAGACATTTAGTAATAATCCTTCTAGATAGTCTTTCACTGCCACCCGGAACCAACAGTAGTCACCTGCAGAGAAACTGGAAGAAGCTGGTCTGAATTTCCCATCATCTTTGGGAAGGTGGCAAGGTAGGGTTTAAGTTGGTGTGTCCCAAAGAAAGAGTGAATGGAGCTGTTTCAGGAAAGGAATGGATTTGAAGAGTGAAGGGAAAGTAAGATTAGGAGTCATCCAGGAATGAGGGTGGGTATAACAGTTATATCCTGCAAAGATCTTCATGCTTTTTTTTTTCAAGGGTTGTAATGGAGAAGTTGTCTAGGCAGAATTTATTTGACAACAGCTTGCATTGACTAGAAAGATGGCAAGCAGTATGTGGAAATGCCTGCATAAAAATAAACAGACACATTACAAAACTTTAGTGTCTCTCCATGAAAGCATAGTCTAATAAGCACAGATGAAAACCAGAGTGGCTCATTTGTCATTTGGTTAGAATTATCTACCACCTTCTTAGTAAATGCATGACTAAAACATAGCTATAAAAAGAGAAGTAAACAGTATTCTCTTAGTGAAAATCACTTAGTAGTATATGGTTGTTTGCATAGCATGGTATACAGACCTTTTTAGCTCTATTACCTGTGCAGTTGATATAAAAGCAGTTTTAAGTGACATGATTGAAACTCGAGAATTCTGTCATTTCTAAAGCCATAGGGAACCAAATATAGAAGCCAGAGGAAAACATAGACCCCAAAGCACCAGGTTGTTACCTTTTTCTTTTCTTTTCTCTTTTCTTTCTTTCTTTCTTTCTTTCTTTCTTTCTTTCTTTCTTTCTTTCTTTTTTTTGCTAAACAGCATTTTTAATACTATTTTAGCCAGTCTTTCACTTAGAAATGTTCCTTCTTTTTTTCACACCTTTTCCAAACATAGATTTGAAACACAAATCAGTTGAATGATGTCACAAAATAGTAATAAAAGCTATTTTTGATAATTTCTCTATCCTTATCCTTAGTAGAATAGATTGTGTCTCTCTCCTTTTCACTGCTTTTTCTACCCTCTAGCCTCATGATGAAGCTCTTTATTGTTTACACATTTACAGAATAACACTAGGCTGCCTAGTTTTTTGTTTGTTTGTTTGTTTGTTTGTTTTTTATCAGCTTGGCAAAAATTAGAGCCGTTGGGGAAAAGGAAACCTTAAGAGAGAAACTGCCACCATAAGTAAGTCTATAGGGAATTTCTTTGATTGGTGTTTGATTTATGAGGAGGCTGGTGTAGCCATGGGCAAGTGGATGCTATAAGGAAGCAGACTGAGCAAACCATGAGGAGCAAGCTAGTAAGAAGCACTTCTCCATGGCTTTTGCTTCAATCCCTGCTTTGAGTTCCAGCTTCCAGGTTCCAGCTTTGAGTTCCTGTCCTTACTTCCTTGGATGATGGACTACAAGCTGTGAGATGAGGTCAACCTTTTCCTCCTCAAGTGGATAGTGGTTATAGTGTTTTATCACAGCAATAGAAGCCATAACAATGACAACTATTGATGCCAGCTTAATAATGAGTATTGTAAAAATTCTAGATGACATTGACTTTCTGTTTCTGAAAAGTGTTTGGTTTTAATTTAGAGCAAAGATTGTCATATTTAGCTCACACCAGCCAAAATCACTTAATATAACTTACCTGAGACTTAAGAAACGTTCGACACTGTCTAGAAACATAGAGTTTTATCCTTTAATTCTATATGTGTGTGTGGGGGGGGGAGGAGAGGCAATTGCTACTAATTTATGAAGTTATCAATGTTGATAATCCAGCTGCTTTGTATTATTTCAGTTTGATGAGTGGAATGAAGCTCTATGGGGTAAGATAAAAATGCAAAATCTAGAGACGTGTAATGATGGAGATAGTTTGCTCTTCTGGTTTTCTCTCTTTTAAGATAATTCATTATTTTAAATAGAATCACTATACTGAAATTTCATTCTCTTTTCAGTTTCTAAGAAAAGTCTTATGAAGCCTTAACTCTACTAAACATGATACTATAATTAAGGAAATGTAAGCATAAGTTCTTTATACACATTTAGTTGGGGCTTTTCTGCCTACTGTATTTGTTTCATAATAATGGTATTGGAAGTTTTCCATGCAATCAAAGTTTTTCCCTCTGAAGAATGTATGTGCTAAGTGATCTCATGTAATGATACTCAGTGTAATAAAGATATGAGAATTTATATATTTGTACGAAGTAAAAATAGGTAACTCTATAGTAAATATCTGTCAGATCTGTCACTTTCTGCTGTAAAATTAAAGTAGTCAGGGGTGTACTACTGCAGCAAAAATGCAGAGATACATGTGTCTACTTAGGTCATTAGTAGATTTTAATGGCTCCAGTTATTCAGAATGAAGAACTGAATATGTATACATATGTCAGTCTTAGGCTAGCATATGGTACTTAGCATATCTCTAACAACTTTACATTTTTGAGTGTTCTCAAAGCTCATTAACAAGACTTTAGATCTTGGACAGCTTGTCAGGTGAGGTTTTCTAAGCTCAAAGCTCTGGTGCTGATTTGGTTAGGTTGTTTGTTTATACATAATATTAGTATAGAAGACATATTTAGATTTTTGTTTAAATATATAAACCTCTTTACTGTATCAAATCTGAAGGTCACCCCTCAGTCATGGAGAGAAAAAAAGAGCAACTATTACTTGGACCCAGAACTTCCTCTTCCTTCCTTCCTTCCTTCCTTCCTTCCTTCCTTCCTTCCTTCCTTTCTTTCTTTCTTTTTCTTTTTTTCTTTTAGGTTTCAGGTTAGTCAATTGCTTTCTAAAGTGAAGCCAGGGTCTTGAAACTATGAAGAAATATATGAGAGAGATAATTTTGCTTTTATTCTGCCTGTGTGTGGTGTTGAATACAGCATTCTAGGAAAGAATTTAAATATGTAGGCTGCATTTAACCTCGTATTCCGATAACAAAACTCTTGAGTTATGTGCAGGGCCCTGCTAAGCAGTACTCTGCTCTTTGCTTCACAGTGCACAACCATTTTATTTTTTCATTATGTGACGATAGCTGTTCGTACGAGGAAGATGACTGAAATTAGGATTTGTATCTTTAATTTAAAAAACAGAGTTCCTGCATCCATTTTTAAGTTTCCATTCTGGTGATTCATTTTAAAATTTATGCTTTGAAAAAAAAGACATAATCTACATTTTTTTCATTGAAAACATTTTTGAGATGTTATTCCCTTTCTATGAGGATGTGCCTACACCCACTCCCTCCCTCCCAACTTTTTGCCCTCGAATTCCCCCACACTGGGGCATCCAGCCTTCACGAGACCAAGGGCTTCCTCTTCCACCTTATGCCCAACAAGGCCATCCTCCCCTACATATACAGCTGGAGTCATGGATCTCTCCCTATGTGCTCCCAGGCTCCTGGTTTAGACCCTGGGAGCTCTGGTTGGTTGGTATTGTTGCTCTCCCCATGGGGCTGCAAACCCCTTCAGCTCCTTTAGCCTTCTCTGTAACCTCTCCATTGGGAATCCTATGATCAGTTCAATGGTTAGCTGTGAGCATCCACCTCTGTATATATCAGGCTCTGGCAGACCTCTAAGGAGACATCTATATCAGGCTCCCGTAAGCCTGCACTTCCTGGCATTCACATCAGTATTTGCCTTTGGTGACTGCACATGGAATGAATACCCAGGTGGAACAGTCTCTGGATGGCCCCTCCTTCAGTTTCTGTCCCACACTTTGCCTCTATATTTGCTCCAATGAGTATTTTGTTACTCCTTCTAAGAAGGACCGAAGCACCAACACTTTTGTTTTCCTTCTTCTTGAGCTTCATGTGGTCTGTGAGTTGTATCTTGGGTATTGCGAGCTTTTGTAATAATATCCACTTGTCAGTGAGTGCATACCGTGTGTGTTCACTTGGGATGATATTTTGTCATACTAGATAATCTGACTATTGTTTCCTTCTCACATTACCCTCCATATCCTTCCATTTCTTTATCCCTCCAACTCCATGACTTCTTCCCATCTCTCTTCAGAAAATAAAGCAAATGAAATAAAACATCAGAATGAAAAAAAAAAAAAACACCACAAGAAACAAACACATAGACACACACAACCAAACACAAACTTTATAAAACCACAAAACTGGAAAATATAATTTACAACCAATTAGTAATATAAAAAAGTGCCCAAACACAGCAAGTTGGGACAAAAAGCAAAACAAAATAAAACAAAAAACCCTACAAAATCCCATTTAGTCTATTTCCTGTTGACTGTCTACAGTTGGGTATGGAACACACCTTTAAGTGTGGCTAAGATACCCAGTGAGACTCCACTGAAGAAAGCTCATCTTTTCTTTGCAAGCAGTTGTCAATCAGAAATGGGTTCTTGGTTAAGAATGGGATCTCCTTTCCACTTGCCTCTCTGAGCAACTGGACTATATCTGGCTTGAACCTTTATAGGCCCAGTGCATGCTGAAATAGTATCTGTGAGTTCATATATGCTTTGGTTCTGTTTTCTTGACAATACTGCTTATTTGGTGTCATCTGTACCCTCTGCCTCTCATATTCTTTCCATCTCCTGCAAAGGTCACTGAGCTTTGAAGGGAGGGATTTGATGAAGAAATATCATCTAGTACTGAGTGTGCCAAAGTGTCTCACTCTATGTACATTGTCTACTTGTGAGTCTGTATTCTCATGTACTACAAACTGATGCTTCTCAGATGATGGCTTAGAGAGACACTGATCTATGGATATACCAAATCTCCTTAGGAATCGTTTTATTGATATGTTCTTTCAGCAGAACAATGGTATTTGGTTTTGGATTATCTTATCTAGTCTCAATTTTGGGCCACCTAAGCAGTGTCAGGCATGGGTTTCACTTCTTGGAGTGAGACTTAAAAGCAATCAGAGAGTAGTAGGGTTTTACTACAGTGTTGGCAGTATTGTACCAGCATATTATTCAGGTAGATCACCATAGTCAATCACTCTCTTTTCTCTATCTCTGTTTAATTCTGCAGTTCCAGGAGCCCACATATCTTTCCATAATTATATATTCTATAATTATTTCTCATTCCTTGGGTGATGCTCCCCTCTCTCTAAGTCTTTTACTCTGTACTTAACCTATGTGGTTATACAGATTGTATCATGCCTATTGATGACTTTAAAACTGATATCTGCATATAACAGAGCACATACAATAGGTTTTTTTTTGGGGGGGGTTGGGGGTACCTCACTCAAGTTGACATTTTTCAGGATCTATTAATTTATCTATCAATTTTATGATTTTATTTATCACCAGAGGAATATTCTATTGTGTAAATATATCAGATTTTTTTCTATTCATCCACTGATCGACATCTAGGCTTTTTCTAATTTCTGACTATTATAAACAGAGAATAAATGACCATGAATAAGCAGTGTCTTCTCAGTAGGATGTAGGGTCTTTTGAGTATATGTCCTAGAGTATTACAGCTGGATCTTAAGGTTTAACTATCCCCAGATTCCTGAGAAACTGCCAAACTGATTTTCATAATATGTATACAAATTTTTACTCCCAGAAGTAATGGATGAATATTTCCCCCTTTCCACATTCTTGCCAACATAAACTCATTTTTTTTCATGGATCTTGGGCATTCTGAATGGTGTAAGATGAAATCTCTAAGTAGTCTAAATTTGTAATTCCTGTTGACTAAAGATGTTCAACATTTCTTTAAGTGTTTCTTGGCCATTTGTCTTTCACCATTTGATAACTCCCTGTTTAGTTCTTTACTCTTTGTTTTCTTGATGTCTATCTTATTTAAGTTCTTTATATATTTTAGATAGTTACCCTCTATTTGTATATCTAACTGGTAAAGATCTTTTACTATTCTATAGCTTGCCACTATGTCTAAATGATAGGGTCCTTTGCTATTAGAAGCCTTTCAGTTTCACAAGGTCACATTTATTGTTGGTCTTAGTGCCTGTGCTATCTATATCTTCTTTAGAGTATCTTTTTCTTTGTCAGTGAAATTAAGACTCTTTCCTACTTTCCCTTCTATTATATTAAGTTTCTAAGAGTTTGTATACTTTCAGTTGTTGTTGATATCTAGCTTCAATAAGTGGTGTTCAGATAAAATGCAGAATGTTATTTAAAATTTTTTTTGTATCTGATGAGACTTGCTTTGTGTTCAAGTATGTAGATAAATGTAGAGAAAATTTCATTAGCTGCAGAGAAGACAACATACTCTTTTTTGTTTGGGTGAAATATTCTATAAATATTATATATATTATATTATATTATATATATATTATATATATATATTATATCATATAATATATTATATATAATATATATTATATAAATATATATTATATATAATATTATATGATATAATATATTATATATAAATATTATATATAAATATTAAATATTCTATAAATATTCTATAAATATAAATATACTGGTCTCTTTGATTTAAGAATCTATGAAGGTAATTCTAGTTAAGACTCCCTGTAATGGGAAATATGGAGCCTGAACTTGCCATCTTCTGTAACCAGAAAAGGCTTCCAGAGGAGAAATTAAACACAACATCTTTGACCTACAATTTGTCCTGCTTGTAAGATGTGCTGGAGTTAAGGTGGTGCAGAGTGACCAACCAGTGACTGGTCCAGTTAGAGACCCATGTCTTGAGAGGGAGCCCACCTGTGACACTGCCTGGAAGTTCGGAAACCAAAGGGTGAATCTGGAGACCTAGAATAGAATCAAACACTATGAGAAAATAAGTCACTAGAGTGGTACCTTATGATATTCTGCTAAATTATACTCTGATATACTTGAAGATTAGTGCCTAGCACAATTGTCATCAAAGAGGCTCCATCCAGCAGCTAATGGAAACATATGCATAGAGACATAGGCAAACAGTAAGTACATCTTGGAGAAACCTGCATAAGAGGGTGAAGAAGGACTGAAGGAACCATAAAGTTTAAGGATACCTCAAGAAAACCCAAATAATCAACTAATTTGAGCAAGTAGGGCTCAAAGAACCTGAACAAATAACTAGGAAGCCTTCATGTCTCTGATGTAGGTTCTCTGAATGGATGTTACAGTGTAGCTTAGTGTTCCTGTGGGATTTCTAACAGTGTACATGAGGCCTGTCTCTGTCACTTTTGCCTGCTTTTGGGACACATTTTCCTTCATTGGGTTGCCTTATTCAGCCTTAATATGAGGGGAAATGACTAGTTTTACTGCAATTTGATATGCCATATTTGGTTGGTATGACTGGGATGCCTGTCTTTTTCTGAAAGGAAGTGCAGGATGAATGAATCTGGAAGAGAGAGGAAGCTGAGAAGGGGGAAGGGACTGTGAGGAGACGAGGAGAGAAAACTTCAGTAGAGATGTCATATATGAGCCAGGTGGTGGTGGCGCACGCCTTTAATCCCAGCACTTGGGAGGCAGAGGCAGGAGAATTTCTGATTTTGAGGCCAGCCTGGTCTACAGAGTGAGTTCCAGGACAGTCAGGACTACACAGAGAAAACCTGTCTCGAAAAACCAAGAGAGAGAGAGAGAGAGAGAGAGAGAGAGAGAGAGAGAGAGAGAGAGAGAGCTCATATATGAGAGAATAAAAATAAATAAATAAAAAACATTATTTTAATCCAGAAGTTCTATGTTTAATTTTTGTTTAGTTTTAGATGAACTACCTTTTGACAAGAATGGGCTTTGAAGTTACCCACTATTACCATGTGAATGTCATTATGTGAAGTTTGTAGTAGAGTTTTTTTTTGTTTGTTTGTTTGATTGTTTTTGGTTTTTTTGTTTGTTTGGTTTTGGTTTTTTTGTTTGTTTGTTTGTTTCTTTAATGTAAACTTGGATGCCCTAGTGTTTGGTATATAAATGTTTAGAATTGCGATTTGTTCTTGGTTGGTTTTCCTTTTATGAATACGTAGTGTCCTTTTCTATGTCTTCTGATTAGTTTTGGTTTGACTCTGCTTGTATATTGGGTCCATTTAATTGGAATAAATTTTGCTTTGAGGTAATGTCTATGCTTGTCAGTAAAGTATGTTTATTGTATTCAGTAGAAAGATAGATCTTGCTGTTTTATCAAATCTCTTAGTCTATCTCTTTTTATTGGGAAGATGGGACCATTAATATTGATAATTATCAATCAATAATGTTTATTGATTACTGTTATTTTGTTGTTTGACTTGGATCTTTGTCTTTCCTTTCAATTACTGGTCTGGGTGTATTTATTTCTTGTGTATTTTGGGTGTTGTTAATACTTCAAACTAAGGTTTCTTTTTAGTACTTAATGTAGATAGATACTGCCTAAATTTTTTTTTTATTGAATGTTTTTTGTTTTTCATCTATTGTGATTGATAATTTTGCGAAGTACTGTAGTCTGGGTTAGCATCTATATTTGCTTAGAGTTTGTAGAAATCTGTTCAGGACTTTCTGGCTTTTAGAGTCTTTATTGTATAGTGTAGTGGTATTCTAATTCATCTGCCTTTATATGCTGCATGCTTTTTTTCGTTTTCAGCTTTTGATATTCTTTTTTGCCTCATAATTAGCAATTTGATTATTATGTGTGCTTGAGATTTTCTTCTGGTCTTATTTCTATTCTCTATGTTTTGTACTTTGCTAGGCATTTCATTCTTCAGATTAGGATATTTTGTTTTCCATGATCTTGTTGAAAATGTTTTTTGTACCAATGATCTGGGTTTCTTTTCTTTCTTCTTATTTGTAGATTTTTTTTCTTTTCATAGTGTCACAAGTTTTCTGGATGTTATTGTTATGTGTCTGTATTTTTTTTAGATTTAATATTTTCTTTGAGTGAAGCATCCATTTCTTATACCTTTTCTTCAAGACTGAAAATTTCCCTTCCATATCTTGTACTTTATGGTATATCTTATCTCTGAGGTTTCTGGGTTGTGTCCCTAACATTTTAATTTCCAGTTTTATCACAATTTGGATTTTCTTTATTGATTATATTTCTACTTTCTAGTCTTGAACTATTTTCATTATTTCATTCCATTGCTTGTTTGTGTTCTCATAGGCTTCCTTAAGGTATTTCTTCATATCTGTATGGTCCTTGAGCGTATTCATATTAGCAAATTTAAACTTTTTGGTTTGTCCTTTAGCTATGATGCATTTCTCAGGGTCTACTCTAATAGGATTACTGGGTTCTGGTGGAAGATATTGTCTTGGAGATATATCTATCTCTATCTCTATATCTCTATCTCTATCTCTATCTCTATCTCTATCTCTATTGGAATGATGGAGATAATTTAGATATTAAGATCTGTTCTTTCTTTCTTTTTTTTTTTTTTAAAGAGGGCATTATCCCATTCTTTAGTTCCTATTTATGCTTCTGGATCATAGTTGTCTGGTAAAGAGTAAATATGGAGGCCAGAGGATTACAGAGAAAAATAGAGTTGGCCTGGGAGAAAAAGCTGATAGGAAAAAAAAAATAAGGTGATGATGTCTATCTACATCAAGAGGCAGGTTCCTCACAAAGTTGAAGATGTTGTGGGAAAAGGAAACCCTCCAAGTAGGTTGCAGTAAGGCAAAAAACAATCTGCAAAAGGAGGGATAAAATGGGTTAGGTTGATCATGCTGCTATACTGAGTGTTGGCGTCTCCAGTGAAGGATTTCAGGAAGAGAAGTTGTTACCTGGCTGATGGTGAGAATGGAGAGATCCTAATATAGGACAGGAAGGATAGTATGAATCAAGTCACCTACTGAGTCTTATGAAATGAGACCACTGGGAGTCCCATGTAGAATATTTGTAGGTATTAGAGGCTGACACCAAAGAATAACGATGGGCTGGAAGGTATGCCTGAGAAAGTTCCCAGGTTGGAAGAAATTTGGGTCCACATCAAGGTTCAGAGAAGTCCCTGGGGAATGAAACTTAATCTGCTTTATTTATCTAAAGACTTTATTACATATACAGATCTGACAAGGTCTTTTAGATTTTAGAAGGATTTTTCTTCAACTCAATGGGGAAATAGTAAGTCTTTGTTTTTCCTCTCTCTCTTACCAAATTTATAATTCTTTGTTCTGGTGAATTTCCACTTGTCTCTTCTTGTTTTTACTGTCTTTTCTGGTACAGAATTGTTTTTAGAAGGATGGTTTTCTATCACCATCTTTTGTTATTTCATGGAAACACCTATTATGTCTTCAGAATTTTATTTGCTGGTTTGCTTTATTCATTCATCTGTTTATTTATTTAAATATTTACATGGTTAGCATTGACCATCTTGGTGAATTCATTCTTTACATGGTGTGCAGCATTCTTAATGTAACAATGTAAGTGTAAAGATCTGAGGCATTGCCTTAGAAACTAGCCAACTTCCTGGTTTAAAAAGCTTAAGTAGGTCATAGCTCTTCGCATAACTATCTCAAATAAAAAAATGTAGTCAGTACAGTTTTAACAAACCAATACATGTTGGAATGAAATCTTTTAAGCATTATAAATGCACTATGTCACTGTGTTAATAGTTCAAATGTATTTCAATGGTGGATTTCTACCTCTGCAATAGAAACACTGTTATGTCTTACACATAGATTAGACTCTCTTGCTACATCAAGAGTTTTAGAGAGAAGTCTTAGTAAATAAGGTTTAAAGTAAGATTATTGCCAATACCTTACTCTAGAAGCATAAAAGATGCTGTTTTTTAAGTGCTCACTAAAACAATGGGACCTGTGCTGGGTACTTTCCTGTTGACTTGACACAAGCTAGAGTCATTTGAGAAGTAGGAATCTTAACTGAAAAAATGCCCTCCTAAGATGGGTCTGCAGGCAAGTCCATATAGATATTGTATTATTTAATGATTGATGTGGGAAGATCAAACTCACTACGGGCAATGCCATTCCATGGTAGATGGCCCTGGTTTTTATAAGAAAGAATGCTGAAAAGCAAGCCTTTATGCATTTTCAGTGATCTTCCATGGCCTCTGCCTCACTTCTTACTCTTACTTCATTCAGTAATGGACAGTAATACAAGCTGAAATAACCCTTTTTTCCAACAAGTTGCTTTTGGTCATGGGGTTTTATCACATCAATAGAACCCTAATTAAGATAGTACCTCAGTGCTAGAGTCTTGGAATTCTGTGACCTGCTTTATGTTGAGAAGGTTACTCAAAGAGCTTTGAGCTCTCAGATACAAACAACATTTCATTACTCCCCATTTCAGTAAAGTTTCTGAAATGCCAAGGGTGCCTGTCATTGCGAAAGCAGGGCTATGCAAACCGGTTGGCAGGAGGGAGGATTTTACCTTTGAATGGTACTAACACAAAAGGTTTCTTTTATAGCATGTGGGCCTGAAACAGCCTTTCTGTGCTTAACTAATAGATGCTTTCTTTATCACTACCTGGGGCTGAGGTGAAGGGGAATTAGCCTATCTCACAGGGGCACTTGGGAGAGTCATTATCAATCACAGTGTATTAGAAGTGAAAGATTGAAGACAATGATTAAAGCCCTGGCAGCTGCCTTTGCAAATGAACTTTGAAAGAAAAAAGCAGTTTCAGTAGAAATGTAACTAGTCTTCATATTGGATATTGTAACTTGATGAAATTAAGGGTGATGCCAGGGAATATAAACCAATGTTGAATCTTCTTTTATTAAAACTTGGCAAAAATAAAGAAAAGGAATTTGTCAGGTGGAGTAATTACTTTGGTACTTAGATATGCAGGCTCCCTTAAGGAAACCCTTTTTCCTGTCTATTTTGTGTTTCCTCTGAGTTCTACTTTCACCTGATAAAGCCCCAAATCTTACCACCTTTTACTTTATGGACTAAATATTTTTTTTAAGATTAACTCTTATTTTTTTTCATTTGCCCTGAATTGCTACCTTGAATAAATTTGTAAGTTATTGTGTCCTAAAGAAAACATGGAAGTGTTATGTTTACATGAAAATAAAATTGGAAAGTCACAAATTTTGTAGGAAAATATTGGTCATATATTAAAGTTTTATAACCCAAAGGGAGGAACCAGAAGACAATATTAGAGAATTTATACTGGGAATAACCAGCCAGTAAGGAAGAATCTGTCAGGCCATCAGTGCTCAGTCTCTGAAACAGTAGGAGCATCTCCCAAGACCTTGTCAGAAATACAGAATCTTAGGCCCTAGAAGTACCAGACCTGACTTTGTAATTTAATGAGACCTTCAGGCAAACCACTAAAATTTAAGAAGCTCTTATGTGTAAACATCTCTTAAACTTGACAAGATTAAAGTCAGGAGGCCCATAAAATCCAAATGCTGTCTATGAGGCTCCAGTAAGCCTTGTCAGTGTCAGTGACAGTTGAATGAATCACTTATTCAGATGGGAGGATTAGAAACAAATAGACCTAACAGCAATTCACACACACGTTTCTTAGAGTTAATATAACAAAACTCTCCTTCAAAAAGTGTTTGTCAAGGTGGTATAAAGGACATATTACTGTTTGCCACTAAAATATGAGCTATAAAAATGACTGTTTTCAAGAAGTATAACATGAACGAAGAACACATATTGGGCTAATTACAGATGGCGCACAGCTGACCATATAGGAAGACAACAGTTTCCTTTCAATAACAGTAGTCATTTGTACCTCTAATACAAGCTTACAGAGTGAAGCTAATAATAACACAAGGCCATGTTTAGCCATTCCAATTTAAAGTTCACCATAAATTCAAGTCTACGTGTTTCTGTAATATAACTACCAAATTCTACATAATTCAGCCACAATTTTGTTTTATTTTTGTGTAAGTATGAGATTAATTCACAGTTCCATTCTGTATTGTAACGAGCGCCCCAAAATCCCTTTTCACCCGCGAATAAGGACAGTGAGGCGGTAATCAGGTGTACTGCAATGAGGACCTTTTTTTACTCCACACGATAAAGCAGAAAGACAGAAGAAATCGGAAGAGGCCCGTTTAAATACACCCTAGAGTGACGTATTCACTTCTGAATGGCTGTTCGCTTACCACCCAATATTATGCCTCGGGATAGGCCAGTGACTTGGCGCTCTTTCTGCCTAGCAGCTGCGCAGAATAATTGTTTACTGCTGGGGAAACATGAGACCAGTGCCATCTTGGAAAATGCACGTGTGTAGCCACTGAAACAGCGGCTCACTACATCTCTCCCTGTTTAAATTATTAATATAAAACAGCCTTTCGCCCATTAAACGCAGCACCAACTAAGTGAGGGAAAGCAGAGGCCTGATCCCCTGTGCAAAATGAGATATTGTAATGGGTTTCTTCTCTAGTAGTTGTGCAATGAGGAATACTTCCCATACCCATCTCGATGCCTTTTGACGGGGAAAGGGAGCCTCCACTCTGGGGCGCCACCAGGGGAGGTTTCTTGGCATCAAACCTTTGTGCAATCAGGCATACTTTCGGGAAATCTATCCACACTCATGGAACATTCCCTGTCGAGTACCCACTCCCAAAACCTCTAGATATTCAGGTACCACAGTTATTCAGGCAAGGGCTGGCTAGACTTAGACCTCTCATCGACCCAGTGCAATGGGCTGAACCCTTGGGGTGCATTGACTGAGGGTCTCAGTCATCGGCTACTTTCTTAGCCTAGATAGCCAAATTTCAGGGGGAGATGCTTGCTCAAGGCTACGAGTGCTTGGGCGATAGCGACCTTGTCATGTTTTTGTTGGGCTCTGAGCTTTCAGACCAACCATCATGAACACTAATCCACAACATAGGGCTGCACCAAACAGGCCCATCCCCACCCTTTAAGAAAGAAAGAAAAGGCAGAGGTAAGCCAAGAAGTAAAATCGCCAGGGGTAACAGGGTCCACTCATGTTCCATCAAGGCTCAAGATCCGGATCTGCAATTGCTGCTGCATCTGGTCCAGCTCCCCAGTCCAATTCCCTTTTAAATAAGCAGAGAGACTATGGTTTTGAATAAATGTATCATTCATAAATCTCAGAGGTGTAATACCTAGATGTGGGATTGCTGACATGCAGCTCATTTGAACCACATCCGTGAGCTGGTCCACATGGGCTTGGAGCAAATCAACTCTCTGATTGACCAACAGGATGTCTGATGCCAGGTATTCATCCACTTTCTGTAGAATGGTCAAAGCCTCAGAGGTCTTTTCTGAAATTTGATTAACAACAGTAGCTGCTGTAACCTGATCAGCCAAGGCTGTGCCGGCTGTCACAGCTGTAGCTGCAGAGATGGTAATAGCAGTGATAATGGCTGCAGTAATGTCAAAGTCTCTTTTATGTCTCAATAATGATGTAGTAGGGAAAGTTTCAGGATCAGCTTCTACTGGGATGGGCACAGTGGTAGGCACATGCACAACCAAGGCTAGGTCTAGTGATCCATTCCAGCATTGTGCCAAAAGGCATGTAACATTCTTACAATCCAAGATATCAGAATTATTCTGAAAGTTGGATAACATAAAGAAAAATGGGGGGTCCACACATACCAACACCGGTTGTGCAGATGTATTCCTAAACACTTTATTAATTTTAATGTTATTCAAATGGCTAGAGATATTAGATCGTGTAGCTGAAACATTTTGTACTTCATGAAATATACCATTTAACAAGACAAAGGCAGATACACCTTTTTTAACATTCTAAACAGTGGCTACGACACATAATTTAATTGTGTTGAAGCAGGGTAAACTCAAGAAAATACACATATGATTTAATTACATATACTGTCTTCTCAATAGATGAGGCATCTGTAAATATAGTAAATATAGCAAACATCTTTTCTATGGTCTGCATGCATAGTAAATTTTAGGAAATATAAAAGCATGTATAGAGAAAAACTGTAACATATGATTATCAAATTTGTCTAAAATGTTTGTCATGTAATAGGCCAAATTTAATAATTCAATAACCAATTTAATTGTTATGTGGAATAAAGAATAAACCTTTTATCTAAAATGTTTTTAGGATTTTATCATATAAACTTTATTTGTAAATGAAGAAAGATAAATCCATATTAATGGTTTCTTTTGTCAAAGGGCTGTTGTGGAAATATGAGTAGTAATAACACAAACAGCCAACAATTTATTATAGTCTATATAATTTATCTGTTGATAACTAATAGCTTATTTTATTTTCAGCAAAGCTATCTATCTTTTATTAGTTAATTGTCAAGGGGAATTAGGACTTGTATCCCTTTGAAAATATCAAATAGAGGTTCAAATCCTCCTATGGTAAGCTTAAGATGAGGTTTTAGCCAATTAATATCTCTAAACAACTTTTAAAAATCACTAAGAGCAAATCAAGATTAAAAGTAAACCAATTTCTTTTTGCATGTACACTCACAAGCCAGAAGATGGCGTTAGATACCCACCACAAATGGTTGTGAGCCACCATGTGGTTGCTGGGAATTGAACTCAGGACCTCTGGAAGAGCAGTCAGTGCTCTTAACCACTGAGCCACCTCTTCAGCCCCTACTATCTATTTTTATTAGAATTTTCTGTGTCACAATCTGATTAGGATATAACTGAGGTCTCAAATATTGAAAGACACTGTCTTTGAATCCTTTCTGGAGCAACAAGTGGTCCAAAATTTTTTTTTTTTAAAGCTCGTTATATTGGAGCAAAGGCTTGCGGAAAAAACTTCTTTAGAGAAATCCACTAATAAAGTATCATACAATAAATAACATACACTAAAAGATTTAACCTCTCAATTTTTTGTATTAAAGCAACAACAATATTTATATATATAAAATGTAAAACAATTAACCATTTTCTGAAGCAATTGTTTCTAACAAATATCGCTTCATGGGCTCTTAAAAATTATGAATAAATTTACTGACTGTAGACCTCTCACCTTTACCAGAAATGTAAAGGGATGATATAAAAACATCTTTTATATCTATAATAATTCTATAAGCATTTACTGAAATGGCAGCTGGAATAGGCAAGTTAGGCTGTATAAATCCTAAATTTGAACTTTATTTTGGATTAATTTAATAACCAATCTTTTTTAGTCCAATGAATATATCGGATAAAAGCCAACCTTATTCTCTAATAATTGTTACATATATTAGAGGAAGCCAAAGCATCTCATTTTTAACAATTTTGAATATAAAGGAATTAAAACAATTTGAACCATATTTTATCAGCAGGTACAGTTATACTCATGGAGGGAAGTAGGCATAATTTTAATGTCTCCAGCATAATCATAACTTGTAGCCCACAGACTGTTGTAAAGTCTTTGGGTCTTAGATTTATCCCTCTTCTCACAAGAAACAATGAAGACAAAAGACGAATTCCGGTAAACACATTTCTAGGACCTGGTCATGAAGACCCAGGACAAAAGGAACTTTTGGCACCTGAGCTGCAGAGCTCAGTCTTCATTGTCTTAATTCAAATGTAAATGCACTTAACCTCCCTCCGGCTTGTTCTCTGAGGCTTGACTAGGTCTGAACTGTGCCATTTTGACTTTAACTTTAAACCTTAAATTTAAACTGTAAACTTTAAAAGACACGTGTTGTATCTTTTCTTTATAAACATAGGCAAATCAAAAATTTTCAAACTCTCGGTTGAACTACCAACTGTAGCCAATGGAATATTGGCAGTTTAACTATATTTTTAAGCCTCTTTTCTAATATTAGAGTATAACCATATTTTTGAG
Organism: Arvicanthis niloticus; assembly: GCF_011762505.2. Lineage (NCBI taxonomy): Eukaryota > Metazoa > Chordata > Mammalia > Rodentia > Muridae > Arvicanthis > Arvicanthis niloticus. Next base: position 75,043,303 of record NC_047662.1, read on the forward strand.
AAACAAAACCAATCTTTAACGATGTAAGCAATCTATTTTCTCTAAAATCAATACCAAGTAGATTACCTTTATGCTATAAAGTTTTGCTGCCACAAAACAAAGTGTAAAATTTAATGGAACACTTGTAGCATTATATAACTCAGGCTGCTGGCGGGTGCGCCGCCGTGAGGACGGGGCAACCAAGTAACACTCAATAGCTGTAAACAACGGCAGCACTGCAGAATTAGAATGTACTGGCACGGGAACAGGCCAAGATCTAACTATGGCCCATAGTGGTATACTTATCCCCAAATCGAACATCAGTATCAGGAGAATCAGAGCCATCATCTTGCAATCTAGCTTCATTCTTCACAATCTGCACCAGCCGCATAGGGACCAAATTGGATTGTCTTCACCTGTGGAATAAACACAAACAGTTCCCCTCCCTGGGCCACAACAGGCTCTCAGCCAGTCTTGTAGCCTCTTGTTCCTACGAGGGACAATGGCTGCACGGCATTCAGCTGTGGCATTTTCAAAGATCATCTGTTCTATCACTGGCATTGCTTGCTCTGGTTCCCCAAAGATTCTGCCATAAAGGAGGGTCCTTTTGTCCTCCACTCTCTCTCCACCAGCCAGTGGAGAGTCCTTAACCTTAACAGGCTCTGCAGTAGCCCTTGTTTCTTTTGAGTACTCTCTCTTTTTACCAGACTCCTGGGTCTGCTTCTTTTGTCCAGGCCTTCTTGCCTGCTTCCCCTTTCCAGGCTCCTTGGCCTGATCTTTTTCTCCAGGCTCTTTGGCCTGATGCCCGCTAACATGCTCTGGTTCTGGTATGCTAGGGTGGCCCTCTCCTGATACCTCTTGACTTGCACTAATAGCTGAAAGCAAAAGCAACGCAAACAAGAGGTTAGCTAGTGGAGTGGAGGCGGTGAGTGAAAGTCTGCTCGCAACGAAGGCTTCTACCCCAGGCATATCTCTCAGAGACGTACCTTGTTCCTATAGTCTTTTAACACACCCCAAGTCTCGGGGGTTCTTCTGCAGCGCCTTGAAGATCCCGGGTTTCGACGCCAGATGTTCTGAGCCCCTCCGTGTCCCCTTCGCCCGCAAAAAAGACACGTGAGGCGGTGTTCGGGTGGTTACCACAGCGAGGCTTTATTCTTGTATAAGCAGAAGTGGAAAGACGGAAAGCCCAGAAAAGGCACTGCTTATATACACCCTAGAGTGATGTGTTCACTTCTGATTGGCTGTTCACTCATTACCCATAATACGCCCTGGGATGGGCAGTGACTTTGGCACATTTTTTGCCTTTTGCACCTGCGCAGTCAGTTGTTTACTAGTGGGAGGACAGGATGCCTGTGCCATCTTGTAATGGAGAATGCTGTCATGCTCACACAACTCCCAACACAAATGCACATTAGGAATTTCTGTATTAATAGCCACAGTCACAGTAGGGTAAGTGGCCAAATTTCGTTTTTTAAATTAATGAAAGAATTGAGAATGTTTGTAGTCTCATATATTTCTATACAACCAAAATACTAAAACAAAACCCATTTATCTATTGTAAAATAAATATTGAAAAATAAATTGAAAATAATTATTTTATCTATTTATTGTAATTTTATTATTTATTGATAATAAATATTGAAAAATATCTATTGTAAGGGTGATCTTCATAAAAATGAAAGCTTTTTCTTAAAACAACTTTTATGAGTTTTTTCTATTAGAGTAGATTTTAGTGTGCATTTTGAGGTTTTTCATTTATACTTTTTCCTCTTATTTTTTCTTCTTGATACTTCTTATCTTTATCTTTCTTGGTGTTGTTTCTGCATGAAGTGTCAGTCAATACACAAACTGGTGAGTTCAGTTAATTTCCAAAAGCTTCTTTCTTTGAGAATGCAAGGCATTTTCATACTTTTTTTCATGTGTATGAAAGAAGTAAACTTGATTAATGCTGTAGGCTGGGATCTATGAAGCTTCTTTCTTACATATCTGATCTGAAGCTGTTTTGTTTTAAAACAAGTCATCACCCTTTCCTTATTGTTTTATGTAAACACAAACATTGAAACACTCCTCAAGCCATAGGTTCTGTGATTAGGACCCTGCAGAAAAAATTTTTAAAGAATGTTTGATGAATTAATTTAACTTCACTACACACAACTGTCTAATAAAGTATAACCTATACTATGTTTTAGTTTGGGGTTATGGAAACAAACTGTATCAACTGAAGAATAAAAAATAAGGATAACAGAATGGGAAGAAACATCATAAAGCCAGAGATACTACAAGGACTTTGAGATATGAACATGAGGATTTCTTAGACTTTCAAAGAATATTTGATATATGAATAAAAAGTTTAAAAGTAATTTTTTATCACATTTCTGTCCATCAAGATCTGAGATATTTTCTTACATTTGCCATGACATTTAATTCTTTCACACTTTAAATTTAACCAGGAGCACATCCTCATTATACACCTATTAGAGTGGCTAAAAAAACAGTAACAATGAAAAAAAAAAACACTGAGAACCTCATTACACACCCACAAGAATGACTAACACAAAACAGTATAAACTGATTCTGAAAGTGTGAAGTGGTGATGTGTCATGCTGGAATGCTAATTTTCTGCTGGTGGAAATGCAAAATTATATGACAACTCTGGAAAGCAATGCAACAGTTTTATGTGAACTGGCATAGGCTCTTTCCCCATTAATGGGTGCAGTGTACATGTACTGAGAAATAAAGATTTGTGATTCTGAGAAACTCATACGTAAATGCTTACATTTCTTCTTACAACAAATCCAAACTGTAAAAGAGCTCGAATTACTTTCAGTGGGTGGATGGATAAGCAAACTGGCATCTATATAGGAAGGAATGCCACATAGCACTCAAGAGCAGGCAAAGTGTTGATTAGTGTAACTACTTTAACAAATCTCAGAGGCATAATGTTGAGTAGAATAAGACATCACCCAAACTAACATGGCATGAAATTCTCAAAAAGATAAACTCTCTCTCTCTCTCTCTCTCTCTCTCTCTCTCTCTCCCTATCCCTCTCTCTCAAACACACACACACACCACACACACATAGTTTATGTGTGTGTTCTTTACACTCAAGAAACTGCCTATTATTCTCTGTTTCAAAATTCACTACAGTGTTTGGGCTGATTGTATGTGAATTTTGAAACAGAGAATAATCATCTGAACTGTCCTGTGATAATGATAATATGAATCCATGAACACATTATAATGCCTACACCCTGCATCTCAAAACAAAAAGTACAATTTAATTTCATTTACAAAATGCCACAAGATGCAAGCCAAGCTCCAAGACCCCTTTATGCCTTCAAAACTTGTTCTATGTAGATGAATCTTAGATAATACCAACATCAACTACCATCCTGACATGTGGCTTTGCTTCCTCCTCAGTTGCTGGACCATAGTCTTTGTATACTGATTATGAAGGAATACTTCCCAACTGATTTGTCTCAATGATACTGATCACATATTAACTGTAGATGATTCTTCAGCCCCAGGTGAAGTCTATTGTCCTTGTGAAGCATAAAAGGTCTCACTTTCATAGATTCTTAATTTAATATATCACAGAATTATTCCTAAGAGGTTCTTTGAAAGACTCTTAAGCAGTGTTTCTTAAACTTCCTAATGTTACAACCCTTTAATACAGTTCCTCATGTTGTAGTCACCTCAACCCTAAAATTATTTTTGTTGCTACTTCAGCAACTACAATTTTGCTACTGTTACGAATCATAATGTAAGTACCTGATATATAACCCCAATGAAATGGTCCTTTGACTCTAAAGGGGTTGTACACCACTGCTCTTAAGCTTTGCTTTGAAATGTCATAACCCAGGCCTCAACTGTTAGCATTTTTCTCTGGTTTGTTATCTTGTGGGTTCTCACAGATCATCCTATTTATCTCTGAGCAGTTACCACTTTTTTAAGCTTAAATTTCTAAGTAGTTCCCAAAATTTCCAACAAAACAACATGGCCAGGTTCAGCCTCTTCTGTATACAATATCTGTTATAGTTTGCTGTAATAAAGCACTATGCCCAAAACAATTTCAGAAAGAGAGGATTCCTTTAAGCTTACGCTTCCAAGTCATCAGCCATCATTGAGGATAATAAGAACAGGAAGTCAATCAGGAGCAGAGATGGAACCCATTTATTACTGGCTTGCTTCCTCTGGCCTGTGCTTAGCCTGTTTTCTTAGATACCTAACCCTATCTGCTCAGTGATGTCCTGGCTCACACTGAGGTGGCCTCCCCAACATCAATTAGCAAACAAGAAAATTGTATACAGGTACTAGAGAGACGGTTCATCAGTTAAGAGTTTGTACTGCTCCATCTGGGGACTCAAGCTCTATTCCCAGCATTCACATTATTCACATTAGGTGGCTCTCAACTGCAGTAAATTCAGCTTTAGAGGATTTGATGTTGCTGGCCTCCACAGTCACCTCCTGTACTCACACACACACACACACACACACACACACACACACACACACACTACAGGATAATACAAATGAATCATTTTTAAAAGGAAAATGCCCCACAAACATCTGATTAAGGAAGTTCTTTAATTGGGCTTCTTTATTATGACAACTTGAAAATAGATTCTAACCAGAATAGTCCTCATCTCTACCTTTCTGGATCCCATCTTACTACATGTTTTTTCACCATTTTTTGTGCTTTTAGGGTAGGAGAATTTTGTTTCCAGACATCTTTGATTTGTGTCTATTGTGTGACTTTTCTGAGGATAGAGGATGAATGACAAGGTGAGGAAATGGTTACACTCATATCTTCCATAGTGAATTAGTGAGTTTATTGGGGTTACAGAAGTATAGGTGAAGGGTGACTCAGAAGATCCTGGGTGACTCATAGATTCATGAATGCTGTGCCCCTGTAGCTCCTTACAGAATTTTTAGGCAGCTTGGTGGTAAAGTATCTCTGCTTCCTGTGTGCAGCTAACAGGGTTAATTATCAGCTTCAAGCTCCAGGCATCTTGACTCTGCTTTGATATCATGAACTGTTATTATAATGAAATAAGACATAAACTTTCTTCTATAAACTATCTTGCTCATAATATTTTATCACAGCAGCAAGTAATACAGGGGATACATACCTCAAGATAAATTGGATTTAAGCTCTGGTCCTGCAACAGTCTGGCTTCTCCATATCTATCTCTGAATTCTACTCAGTCAATCAACCTTCATAGACATAGCTTCTTTCAAGAGTTCTCATCCACACTTAGTATCCATTATGTCTGAATTATAATATATAAGATATATTTTACATTTATCAAATTTATGATTAAAGTACAATATTGTTCATTCCATTTAACATTTTATCGATATAAATATATGCAATAAATATATTACTGACAGAATCACTTTAAAAGTAAGAAATATAAATTTTTTATGTTTTAACTTATCAACATAATTGTATCATTTCAGTCTCACCCTTCCTACTCTCTAATATACTTGCTGTTTTTCAATGATTTTTATAAAAAACAAGAAGTAACAAATAGAAGCAAGTTTAAAGTACATAGGTAGGTACCTCAGAAGGATGGGTATAAAGAAATGGGAGAGCTTTACTATAGGCTAAGATGATATCTGTTGACATTATTAGTTCAGGGGTTTGCAGAAGATAGTGGTCTTCTAAATTACTAGATTATGAAAAGGCTTTTTATCTATTGTCACTTATGTGAGTCATAACACATACAGGAGCAAGGAATGACTGTTCTGGAGAGCTAAACTTTAGCCCAAGATGAGGTAATTAGCCCCTGGAACTGCAACATTCAAATCTCGCCACCGTACAAAATTCTAATCAGCCAATTACTCTCTGCAGACACAGCTTTTCCTTCAGGAGTTTTTGTTTCCAGATGTTAACTTGAGAATCAGACAGAGAGAGAGAGAGAGAGAGAGAGAGAGAGAGAGAGAGAGAGAGAGAGACAGAGAGACAGAGACAGAGAGACAGAGACAGAGAGACAGAGACAGAGACAGAGACAGAGTGAGAGACAGAGAAGGAGAAAATATATGTCTGTATGTATAATATTAAGAAAATAAATTGCTTACTCTCTCTTAGAGAAGTTTATGCTTACATGTGGGCTCACACTTCATTGTCATCTGAGTACTTTTCTAATTCTTCATTCTTATTTCTAAGTCTGTATATAAAATATCTTTAATAAAATTTCCAACACAGCTTCACGATATTGGTTAGTCCTGAAATTCCTTTATGCACCAAAGCCATTAATCCTGGTTTGGCCTGAGTTACATCTCTAGACATCTAGGGAAAATCCTCAGACTTGTGAAGGTGGCAGTGTAGAGCTGTGCCCCTTGCCAATGTCAAAAATGAATGTTCAATTTTCTAGTACCCCTACCAAATGAGCAAAAGGAATGGAATAATTTGCCACTGAGCAGCCTTGAAGAAAAAAAAGCAAACTGTATGTTGAACTTGTGTTTTTAGGTTGCACATCATACCTTCACAAAAGGTTGTAAGCCATCACTCTTGGTAAGCTGAGGATAGACCCAGATGTAAATCCCCATGGTGTACCAATTCTATAGCAAATACTTGTGTGCCTGTGGAACAGGTTCCTTTTACTCTGAAACTCTCCTGACAGAACTGTGTTTTAGAGGGTTGTCTGTCATTTTCTGCAGTAGTAAGGCAATGAATGCTTTGGGCTTAGCCCAGCCATAGAAGAGAAAGCAGCCTGGGCAGATGGTGGTGCGGGTGGTTACACAGTGGTGGGCCTCTCAGCACTGGAGAGCTCTGCTGTGCTCGTTTAAAAGTTGCTCTGACAACATTCCTCTCCTGGCAGCCATGTCCTCTCTGCTCCAGTCTTGTGCAAGCAAATGGCTTTCTGCAGTCTCTCCGAAATGCTACTGTAGGTTGGGGTGATGGAAGAGAGCTACACATTTGCATCCATTCATTTCATTTATTTAAAACTTTCCATAAACATTCTCCAGATTTTAGTTCTCCTTTCTTTATTTCTTTGGGCTGTATGAACATAATTTACTTCTGTATTTGGTAATAGACTTGTGAAAAAGTGGGAAGAAATCCTTACTTCTCTAAATGTTTGAATGCAGAAGCAATTAGATAATGAAACTAATAAGTATCCTGTAAACTACTCCATGTAGTCTTTGGTGTAACCCTATCCAACTTTCTTAAGACACAAACCTTTTCGATTTTCATTTGCATCTTTTCAATCTCTCTGGCACCTATGTTGATTTTTCTCTCTCCTCAAGGTTTGGCTTTGGCCTGTTCTCTAATGTGGTATGTAACTGTATGACATACTGAACATTTTGTGACTCCAGGCAAGTCATTCTGAAGTCTGTCTGCACATTAGAATCACTTGGAACTATAATTTAGGTTTGTTAAATCTTATACATGTATGCATATAAAGATACTATTTTGTAGCTAGAGGATGGTATAAAATAGTACATATACATAAATGGTATCAATTCTTTTCTGCTTTTATCCAGATAATCTAACCTGTTCCTCTTCCCGTAATTTGATGAGTTTGGACATAAATACTCACTGATTAAACCATCACAAGCATCAAAGTCAAAAGCACAGTCATTACCTTTAAATACATTTTGAAACTTTTGGTTTTGGTGTTTTTATCTTCCATGATGTTAAGAATATTTAACTTATGTTAAATGGGATCTATCATATTAATGTTTTAAGTGAGAGACATAATATTGTTAACTATAGGATATAGGCTGTATAGCATATCTCTAGAACTTACCTTACTTAATGGAAACTGTGCTATGGACTATGATTTGGGTTGAAATGTTACACATATGTCACATGACAAAGGCTTAGGTCCCAGCTGGCCTTCAGTACTAGTAAGAAGTAGTATAACCCTTACGGAGGTAGAACTAAGCAGAAAGAAATCAAGTCACTGCAGGCATGACCTGGCATGGGATAGTACAATAACAGGTCCTTTTTATATCTTCTTCTTTTTTTAAAGGTCGATGCCAAGTTTATCATGGCATTTGCTATAGGGACAGATATTTAACTAGTTTATCAATTAAACAGTATCTCCCATTTATAGTTCACTTGTAAAGAAGACTGATGTTGGTTAACATTTTGTTGGTTAATGAATGAAGGGAAAAGGAATTCTAACTCTAGGCATTTGTGTAGAAGGAATATTTGATACATACATTGTAGATGTTAGTATATATAATGTACTAAATACAATATCACTATTTAGATTGTTTGTGGTTTGGTTCTTTTCAACATACTTAGGGACATCTTAGCAATAAAGGTCCAAGACATTTTGCACAGATTATATGTTTAAGCTCATGGGAAGAGTCACAAACTACATCTTGCGTCCACCTTTTGCCAGGTGTTGAGAAGACTCTTTTCTTTTTGCCCAAGCACCTGTGTTTGGATTGATTCAGCAGTAATTAATCTCCAGGCTAATTATGAGCTCTGTTGTCATTTTGCTAGATATAATTAAACTGCATAGCTGGAGAAAGTTTGGAAACTAAGGTTTCCAAGAAAACTCTTCCCCACAATCTGGCAAAGAGCTCAGGAGTGACAACATAATCAGCCCATTAGTTACATGCTAGATGCTGGATGTCCTTCAGGATGAGTCCATAGGAGGAAGACAAATGTGTGTTCACACAGAGCACCTGCTGTTATACTGCTGCCTGTTGGAAAGAGTGTGGAGCCTTCTAGACGGTTCCTTTCATTAATCCTTTTGATAGCTTTATTAAACAGGAAGCAGGATAAGCACTGTAGTCTCTTTCAAATAGGTTAAGTGATTAATCTCACAGAGTCCAACTGTCTTGTCAGGGACCACAGTGACCAAGGATCAGAAGAAGCTTGTCTCCTTACAAAATGTGAAGTGTGTCTACACAGAGCCCTAGAACAACTAGTTAGGCAAGATGGTCACACAGCCACGATGAGCACATTTTCTAACGAAAACACCTTCTTCAACTTTTGAGAGGCCAGGGTTGTATTTGAGTTTTTAGAACTCAAGAAGACACACACTCTCTGCCAACTATAAGCTCATGTAGAAAGTATGTCACACTGGATTTGGTCTTTGTTAGCAAAGGACATTTCTGCAAGTGCAGGGCTTTGAAAAGAATATGTGAACATGTATGGGCCCTACCACTTATGCTCAGATATTCAGTGTGAGTAGGTGTGGTGTATGGAATAAGAGTCTTAAAATTGCTGCACACATTTTTATAGTCGTTTTTATTATACTCCAGGGATTTTCATTAATACTTACAGAAAAACTTCATTAAAAATGTTTACTTTTGTAATACTATAAACTGTGTTAGTTGTTAAACAAATGAGAAAGCTGATATGTGAGCAGAATACAGCCCAAGAAGATTGTACATGGACAATGAAAGTATGTGAAGTGGGGAGTCCCATCCATTGTCTCCCATGGTAGGAGATCTGCCTTTGTGACTATACTGCCTGAATGGTAATTTTATGAACTGTGAGTCAGATAAGAAAACTAATATCTTATATACTCAAGTCATAAATGTGGATGCCACTGTTATAGTAGTGAAAATATAATTTAAAAACATAGTCAGGCTTTGCCTAATGGTTAGTGATTGATTTGTAAAGTTTACCAATAAAGTCAAAACTAGAAAAATAATCACATAATATCATGTTAACACCTCTCTTTATCAAACATTATTCAAGGATTTGTGCCAGCTACCAAATGACCAGTTCAGAGCACTGCATCCTATCATTTGGCTAAATTGCATCTTTTAAAAAATGAATTATTTTGTACTCTTGGTCCAGTCTTTCTTTTAAATTGTTGCTACTAGATACTAGATGACCTCAAATATTTTTGTTTTACTGAGCAATAAATAATTCTGAAACTCAATACTGGATAAAAGCACCTTTAGAATAGCACATTCAGGAATCTATGAAGATATGCTTCATTACTCTGGTGGTTTGAGTATGCTTGGCCCATGAGAAGTGTCACTATTAGGAGCTATGGTCTTGATGGAGTAGGTGTGGCTTTGTTGGAGAAAGTGCATCATTGTGGTTATGGGATTTGAGGTCCTATGTTCAAGCTTCACTGAGTGTGAAAGAGACCTTCTTCTCCTGGATGCCTGGGAAAATGTCTCTTCCTGGATGCCTTTGACTCAAGATGTAGGGCTCTCAGCTCCCTCCATCATCATGAATGCCTGCATCCTACCATACTTTCTAGCATGATGATCATGGATTGAACCTCTGAAAAGGCAAGCCAGACTGAATTAAATGTTTACCTTTGTATGAGTTGCTTTGGCCACAGTATCTATCTCTTTACAGCAATGAAATCCAAATTATAAGACATTATCAAAACATTTTTAATTAACAAGTAGGCTTGGAATAGAGTTCAACCTGATAAATGCTCCCTTACAGAACACTTGAACAGACCCAGAATGACAGACATTCTTTTCTCTCAAAAATTCAAGAGTAGCCTTTAAATTTACAGCTTAAAGTGTGGCCTTTGAAACAACGAAGGAAGGTAAAGTACTCTGTAAAGGTTCTAAGACACCCCTGGAAAGTTGCCATCTGTGCACATGGGCTTTCTTTATCTTCAGTCTTTGCAACTTTTGCCATTCTTGTGTAATATTTATTCATGGTTAATTGTTTAGTTCCAATAATGCTTTAGACAAATTTTCTTACTACAAGTAAATATTGATTTAAACTCTTATATTTCAAGCCACTAATTAGCCATGTAACAAGATGAAAATAACCTCAGTGGTGTTGATATTTATTTATAAGTCATTTCATTCTCTCTCTTTTAAAATAGAAGATAAAATGTATTCTTTTTGTAGTTAGGACATAAAAAAAATATGTTGCTTTCTGACTTTATCTCATACTACCTTCTAACCAGGATATTGCAGAATGCTTTGTTTCTTATTACCATTAAAATAATGTAGTAAACCAATAAGCTTTCCTCAGTAGTGTTTCATTTGTTCAAATTCTTCATCTGAGACAAGTATCTTTACTAAAAGATGGTTGGAAAATTTGGAGGAAGAAAACATCACTTGCTTCATAACCTGCCTGAAATAAAATGGACATCTAAAATGAATTTTTCATCATATTAAGGTAGTGATGTTTTTCTAAGGATAGAGTGTCTAAATTAATAATAAAGCATATAGTATTTATGTCTAGCAGCAAAATACATAAGTTTCATATCAAATTTAGAATCTTTTTTTTGTGGCTACTTAATGCTTCTAATACCATCACCACCATAACAGATCTCAGGAAGGCATGACTAGAAGAGTAGTGGACTGATAAAACTGACAAATCAGAACAATTTCCAATAAGATTTACAGATGTGTTATCTTAAAAAATACCATAGTAGAAGTGATAAAACCAAAGGACACAATACATTTAAACTAATGTAGGTAAAAAAGTAAAATGTTATGCCTAGTGACACTATGACAATAGAAATAATAGAAGACATTCAGTGTTGCTAGATTCACTTTGAAGGTATAGTGCATGAAATTATTTTAGGATTATTGGTAATTCTTACTTTCACATTTGAAGAAAAACACTGATGTCTGTGAATTCATGGATAATAATTCTGCAACACTCCAGCAAAAGTATCTACATGAATTAAGAAGTGCATCTGGGCATCAGTCCAATAATAATGCTGGATGAATGTTTCCTTGAGGAGAGAAACATATTGAGAAGTAGATGGCTACAGGCAACTGATACAGATTAAACAGAGCATTTTCCTTGTTCGATTTTACTCACTCTTAATCTGCATCAGCTATGTACACTTGAGAGATGGGGAAGATGTCAAGGGGCTAATGTTGACACAAGAAGTTATTATTCAGGTAGTTTTCAACTTCTTTTTGGATTGCCTAGGAACACTCAAGCTTTCTAGTGATCCTTTGCTAATTAATCCTCCACATTTAATGGTGATATTTTTGATGGTTACTTCATACGTTTTAGCAGATCACAGTATTGTTTTTGCCTCTAAAAGTTTTTGAAATTATGTGTATTGGATATATTTTGGTTTCTGTGATAAAACACCATGAGCAAAACAATTTATGGAAGGAAGTTCATTTGGGATTAGAGTGAGTTCGAGGTGAATAAGAGTCTATCATGGTGAGGGTCATGACTGCAAGTGGCAGGCTTGGTGGTAGGAGTAAAAAGCTGAGAGATCATGTCTCAGCTGCAAGTTAGAAGCGGAGAAAAAACACTGGAAGAAGGGTAAGCCTATATACATTAAAGCCAGCCCCTGTACAGCAAGGCTGTGCCTCTTCACCCTCCCCCCACCCCAATAGCAGCTCCAACTGGGTACCAAGTGTTCAAATGTCTGAGCTTATGAAGACATTTCATATGCAAAGTACTATACTGTGTATGAGAGTATCTTTCTCTTGTGTTGGAAATAGGGATAGGAAATTGAATAATGTTAACTGGTCTTATGAGAAGATTATTTTTTCTGGTTTGGAATTCTTAATGGATCACAATGTTTTTTTTAGGGGGGGGGTTGTTTTGTTTTGTAGGAACATACAAATATAAAAGCCTAGGCTTGGTTATTAGCACTTTTGTGTCCCTCTTGCCAATTGAAAACAGACACAAATGGAAGTTCTGTAAAAGACTGATAGCAGGAAGAGGAAACAGGACATTTGTTGCACAGAAGTAAGCTAGAAGAACTGGTATATGACCTTTAGAATTTGATTTAAAATCATCCTCTCCACTTATAGCCACAACATCTTCTTCAAATCATTGCAAAGATAAAAATTTTTCCCTGATGTATTGTAATTGTTCCCTGAGACTCCTTTGGAATTATGTGGGCAGAAGTGTTTTTGTCTGTTGTAAACCTTTGTGTACTTATGAGGTAGGGGCATTGGAGTAGGAAGCTCCCTGAGGGCTTATACTTTTCATAAACCTCTTCCAGCTGCTGACTTCAATTCCCAGACACCCATCCATTGGCTTTCTCTCCTTTTTGTTCTAATTACATCCAGGAGGAAGCCTCCATTAGGAATTAATGAGCTTTTCTACCTTAATTTACCATCTGCTTTGCCCCCTTTCTCCCCCCTTAACAAATGAGGGTGTGTCTCAGCCTCAAGACCTTATGTTGATGGTATACAGGCAGATGGGAGTGATTTAGATGAGAAAGCACTTTCTATGATACCAAGGTCATATCTGGATTTGGTCTTGCTGGTTTTAGAAACCAGATGGTAAGTTAAAATCCCCTCTGTTTAGAGTCCCTACTCTGGACTCCACTGGTGCTCATTCATTCAGGGCTGTAGTTATTAATTAATTATGTCTGTTCTGTGATAGCTTCAGTGTTCTATGATAAGGATATAAAATTGAAAAACAAACATTGTGCTCTTTTTTCTTGAATTTGTCACAGTCTCACAGATATACAACTATCCAGTTAACTAGAATGTCATAATATGAAAAATTGTGATATAACATTTTGGATACTTTTAAATGTGAAGGGTTTTAAAAGAGTTCAGATACTTGTGGATTTTAGGATTTTTATCCAAAGGCCTATGTGCTATGTTCTCTCAATGTCTACTAGCAAAAGAAACGATTTGTTGGCCAGTATTTTTTTGACATACCTAATTCCATACTTCTTTTTCTTTGTATAAGCTATGTCTATGTTAGTATTTACCTAAGACATAGAGGTAGCCTTAGAATGTTTCTAATTATCTATCTATCTGTCTATCTATCCATCCATCTATCTTTTTTCAGTCTATTATCTATCTACCTATTTTCTCATTCTTTACATGTCCATATATATATATATATATATATATATATATATATATATATATATATAATATACATACACAAGTATGCAGAGAAACCATAATAATCTTTCCACTGGCATCTACTTATGTGCTATTTGCTTGTCAAGTCATAGAGATCCTGCAGAAAAAAAAACTCACAAAGAGAGAGCTACACAGATTAACCCATGTCCGATTAACAGTGTTAATAAGAATGTCTATGACATCTGTATTCCAGCCCTTTTGTTCTCCCTTCACTCATATTAGAATCCTACCCATTTAGGTAATATGCTACATATATTCAAGACAAAGAATCAAACATAATACAAAAGGCTCATGTTCACTATACATGAAGTTCCATTTTCATTTCTTTCTTTCCTTTTTAAACAGAAGATCTGCTGATTAAAATATATTTTTAAAATATAAAATATATATAAAATATATTTTTCTAAAAAAGCCAGTGTTCCTGCTCTTTGTTCAAAATCCACAACAATTGGCCATGAAGATGGTAAATTGGGGGTACAATAGATAAGCACACAGAACTGTACCAAGGTGTGAATGTAAGTCTCATGAAAAAGATTGTTAATAAATATGGTGTACCATACCTGAGTCAATGAGTGCTGTGTTCAAAGAAAACAAATAACAAGTAGGAGAATGCTTAACTTATTCTTGGAACCCAGAAAAAGTACATTTTATAAAATAGCTCCTTAGAAAATTGCAAGAGCTATTTAGTGGAGCAGTAGACAGCACTGAAATACTTTCTAGTAGAGACCAACCAGAGAACAAATATACCGATTTCATGTTCCTTTTTCCTCCTGTGATGACCTCTCTGCTGTGCTCCACTTTTCAGATAAATGTCCAGAGACCAGTGACTTTGGTAAAGAAGGGGCAAACAGAGTTATCTTAGTTTTTTTTTCGCTTGCTGTAGCAAACTATCTATTATCTCTTTATAAATAAAAGAGAAGACTGAGCCCAAAAGTTTGGATATTGGAAGAGCCCTGCATCACACAGAGACATCACAGTAAGATTAACCTTGGCTGGATCACAACTTGGTGACACTGCAGAAAAGGATAGAGTAGTGTGCAGAGGGACATTGTGATATGGGAAGCAGGAGACTGGGAAGGAGAAGTTTTCATTGGAATTATTTCTCATGGAAAAAGTTTTGTAGTAAACTAGCCCTCTCCTGAAAGTTAGCATTTATCCAGTCATGAGTATGGAGTGCCCAAGACCTAACTAACTAATGTACCTAACGGTATGCTTTACCTATGAATGGATCTGTCACCTCAGTCCTTCCATAATAGGGGTTTAAACAATTCAAAAGGTTAGTAAAGAAGGCTTCCGTCAATGTAGATCAGGCAATACAACTAAATGAACATAGAGAATTGTACCCTGGAAAAATTCATGATACATACATACAAATAGTTAGCATGTGATTGCATATATACATTTTGTATGCATGTATCTGTTCTACATTCCCATAGATACACATGTATGCCTTTCTAAAAACAAAAGTATAAGTTGTTGGTTCTGAGGATCATGTTTTTAGGCAATTACAGACATTGACTCCTTAAGCACAGCATGCAGGTTTTGCATAACTGTTGCTTTTTTTATACAAATTGACATTATTAAAGATACATTGAAACCCAACACTTTGAGAAACAGTTTTGTGGTTTATGAAAAGTTTAGCCCTTTGTCTTTCCCTTTCAACTTTTAACTTCCCTTGACTATAGAAAGTGACAAATAGAGTCATAAGTTCCAGCCATCATTATCTCTCACCATTACTTGCTAACTCATGACTATGTAAAATGTTTTATTTTTTCTCTATCCTTAATGTTCCATTCTTCAGAATACATCCCTAAACTGTATTGTTATGCATTGAGTTTTTATAACGTTTTAAAAACTGCCCTTCTCAATTACAAACAAAGTGTGTATATTTAACAGTTGAATGATACTTAATAGAATTTTAAATGGTCTTCCTATTTAATAACAAATTACTTCAATGAAGGAGTTGTTAGGAATACAATCAAAACCATTTTTTGTTACTGGAAAAAAATGTGTGTATGTTTTGGAATAACATAGTGTTAGCAAGATGTGTTAAGAAGCCCAACAGTTCTAACATGAGCCAAGCCTAAGGTAGGTTGTGATATATTAATGAACCAGTCCCAAGATGGTTCTGTTATATTAATGAATCAATATAAAACTGATAACCCAGAGAGTCCAAGATAACACTCACAAGACTAGTAAAAAAAATGGAACTTTGAATACAACCCCAGGATCCCACTGTCATGGTCCCAAGACATACCATCGCAAGTCTTTGCTAGTACCTATTGGGAAAGAGATTTTGGGACTGGCCACTATGTGATGGTACCAGGGACTGGGGTACTGCTGTGATAGGCCTGACCATGGTTTTGTTTGGAAGAATGTGGATTTTGGAAAATTTGGATTTGGAAAGCAGTGGAATGTTTTAAATGGGGCCTAATGGTCTATCCTAGTAAGGATATGGAAGATTTTGTTGCTGAGAGTAGTTTGAACTGTGCATACCTGGCCCAAGAGGTTTCAGAGAAGAATTTCAGTATGTGGCATAAAGACTGTTTTTGTGGTATTTTGGTGAAGAACATTGCTACTTTTTGCCCTTGTCTGAAGAGTTGAAGAGTCTGCCTGAAGGTAAGATAAAGAGATTCGGTTAATTCAATTGACAAAGGATGTCTCAGAAATGCCCACCATAGACTTTGTTGTTTGGTTAAGTCTCAATAGAGCATTTTAAATAAGTGTAGCAGGTGAGAGGGGAAAATATAAAATATATGGTATTAAGGGGGCAAGAGCAAGTGAAATGGAACTGAATCCTATGTTTCAGGATATTAAATTAAATTAAGGGAGTAGGGCAAGCTACCCAGCTAAATTTAGGTATAGGCATGGTAGGACAATCCTTACACTGTAGCAGGCAAAGACAAGTAGACCTCTTGAGTTCAAGGACAACCTAAAACAGAGCAAGTTCTAGGTGAAGAAAATCTTAAATTCAGGCAAGGTGGACCACACGTTTAATCCCCGGAGATAGACTTGCAGATCTGAGTTCAAAGGCAATCTACTGAGTAAGAGTCAAGACAGCCAAGCTTACTTAGGCAGTGAAAGAGTTGACAAAAAGGAACCTAGTGAAAATGTAATAGAACAAGGGTGTGATTATCCAACTCCTGCAAGCAGTAGAACTCAGCAGCTTCAGCCATGTGTCTATGGCTTTAAAGTCAAAAATAGAAGGGACTACTAGGACAATTGGTGCTGCTTAGTGGGAGCTAAGAAATTAGTTGTAATTAAGAAGATACCATCATCACTGAGGTGCAATCTTCTGGGAAGTGTTTTCTGAGAGCACAGAAGAAATGGTGTTCTAGAGATAGTCAAGGTTGTACCTCATGCTCTAGCTGTACATGGTAATGTGTAAGAGTCACCCAGGTGGTCTAGCTTTGAAGGCATGAAGGGGTCGTGAAGAGTAGCTGAGACTTGACACTGAGAGGCCATGCAGGGCCATTGGTGAAGGTGCAGCCTCAGTTGCCAGTGATGACCTAAAACTAAAGGAGTCATGCAAAGAATTTGAGTCTTGGTACCATGAAGAAAGCCTATGAGAGGCTATTGGTGAAGCCTAGTTGCAGCAGAAGACCCAAGTGTATTAAAGATGCCAGTATCATGGGATTACCACCAACAACAGAAGAAACAGTGGAGTGGATCAATCTGAGCTTAGAGCGCTACAGAGGGCAGAGCTGGAGAAGTAACACCAGCTCTTTGGAAGAGTCCAGAAAACCATGTGTAGATCCTAGGCACTGAAACAAGGAGTTGTAACATTGAAGCTGCCTTGGAGACCCCAAGAATTTTGATATGCCAGAGATGTGGGCTGTCTGCTGTGGAAAGCTGCTAACAGGGAATGGAATCAGCCCAGGAGAAAGAAGTTGTTGCAGTCAACAAAGATAATAAAAATAATAAAAAGTGGAGGTCTGAAGACGGCTTTGACATCAGACATGGAGATGCAGAGTTTGGAGTTTGCCCAGCTGGTTTCCTGTCTTGCTTTGGTGATTACATTCAGGCGATTGGGTGAATATCAGAAGAGACCTTGTACTTTGGACTTTTAACATGGTTGAGACTGTTAGAGACTCTGGGGACTCTGGAAGTTGGACTAAATGTGTTTTTCATTATGTTATGTTTAGGCATGGCCTCCACAGACTCATGTTTGAACAAGACTATGGGGGCCAGGGAGTGGAATATGATGGCTTGTATATGCTTAGGCAGGGGAATGGCACTACTAAGAGGTATGGCCTTGTTGGAGTAAGTGTGTCACTGTGGGTATGGGCTTTAAGACAGTCATCCTACTTGCTTTTAAGCTAGTATTCTGCTAGCAGCCCTCAGATGAAGATATAGAACTCTCAGTTCCTTCTGAATCTTGCCTACCTGAATGCTGCCATGTTCTCACCTTGATGATAATGGACTGAATCTCTAAACCTGTAAGCCAGCCATAATTAAATGTTTCTCTTTGTAAAACTTGCCTTGGTCATGGTGTCTGTTACAGCAGTAAAACCCTAACTAACAGTTGGTGTGACCATGACATTTTTTGCACCATTAATGAATTCACACATGCCACCTAACAAGCCAGATAGCAACTGGAAGAACCTCTTGAGGACCTCCTGAAACTACAGCAGTGCCATCCTCCCAGCTGGTCACAGCTAAAGGACCTCCTTGAAAACACGAGCTTTTCCCTGAAAGGCCCTCACTACAGAGAATTGCCTAGCAGAAGCCAGAAGCCTATAGCATTTCTAGCATGCTTGGTGACATATAATATATATCACATTATATATATATATATATATATATATATATATATATATATGTGTGTGTGTGTGTGTGTGTGTGTGTGTGTGCATACATATACATATATAATAGCATAGTATGCTATTATAAGGAATCTGTGAATGAACAGAGCATATTTGAAAGGTAAATCTTGGGTAGAAATTTTAATTGCTCATTGCCTCACAACCCACCAGCAATCCTTGTCCTAGAACTATGAAATATAATATAATTAAGTTTCATGCCCATGTGTTAAATGCTTATTTACTTTGCCTGTGGAAAGTTGGAAAAACTTTTAAGAGAATTTTCATAGGAGAAATATCATTGGAATATGTGCTTGCAATGGGTTTGGGGTCTAAAGTCTGTCTGTCTACCTATCTCTCTGTTTCCCTGGAATATGATCAGTTGCTCCTGATTTTATAAGGTTTCCTAAGAGCAAATTAAAAAAAACGCATGTAAAATATTTTTTTAAAAGTGCAAAGCAGTACATAGGTAAAATAAGCAACTCTAAATAGATCTGTAATTAAATACAAGTCTAACATTTTAATTGGCCTTAATGATGTGTGCTTTCCATTAATCCATACTTTCTCGGGCTATTATTATTATCAATAACTGTCAGATAAGTACAATGAATTTATATCAAAGTTTCAGAACTTCCATGTCCAACATGACAACTGCTACATACAAGTAGCCATCAACATTCTGAAATATGGCTATAGAAAACATTGCCATAGCAATAAAAGATAAACAATGGACTTTTACCAAAGACACTACATATATACACTGGAAGAAAGACAGTATCTTCAACAAATGGTAATGGACATTTATATGTAGAAGAATGAAACTAGTTTCTTATTTCACACTGTACACACACATCAACTCTAAATTGGTTAAAGACCTAAACATAAAATAGAATACCTGAAGAGTATTGTCTGGAGAGGAGGTAGGTAGCATGCTCCAACACGTAAGCACTTTCTAAACAGTTTTTAGCTTTGCTGAAGCATGACAATCCAAGTTTTGATGTTAGTTGGAAGCTACCATTAAGAGATTACTTGCACTTCTGTTCCACACAGCCTTCCTTGAAACAGCTGCTTCCTCACTATGTGAGCAAAGATAATCTCTGATACATACACATTCCAGTTATCCATTTAGGATAATCACCATTTTGATTTTCTCAAATTCAACTGATTTGGGTTTTGACATCATTGTAATAACCCTTTTGGTTTGTCATAATTGAATAAAGTTCTAATTTCTCTTAATGGAAACTCTCCTTTGTGATTGTAGTTCTATTATCTGTTTCTGTCTAAAGTCAA
The DNA here is from genome assembly GCF_011762505.2 of Arvicanthis niloticus. Taxonomy (NCBI): domain Eukaryota; kingdom Metazoa; phylum Chordata; class Mammalia; order Rodentia; family Muridae; genus Arvicanthis; species Arvicanthis niloticus. The sequence continues at coordinate 75,063,141 of NC_047662.1, forward strand.
GGACATGCTATGTGCAGTTGTGTTGTAAAGATAGTACCATCATCTTTAAAGACCAGCCTAACATTGTTAGGTCATGGGTGTTGGGAGATTGACTTGCCTTTATCTTCCTTGTAAAAAATAGACGTGAGAGATGAAGGTGCCTAGGTTTTAGAGCCATTCAATAAAGGCTTTATTATAATCCACATAGTCCAGGAAAGAGTTAAGCTCTGAAATTTGTTCTCAAACAAGATTTTATAATTAGATGTTTAATTGTGGTTGTAAGCTTGTGATTAGGGTACAGGCTTAGTGACTAGAAACATTCGGAGTTTACATTTCCTTCTTACTTTTAAGCTAGCTCCCCAGGACATAAATACAGGGAGTTGTAGAGTTGTACACTGTTGACTACTGCTGTGCTATATAATTCACTGGCACAGGTGACTGTCCTTCGTGCTGGATCTTTCTGGTCTCAACTTAGAGGGAAAAGAACCCTACAGGGTGGTTAGTGAAAGAGCAGTTAACTTGCTAAACACTAGCCAAATAACAAAGGCTTCCTCAGCCGTGGACTGAAGGCCTTTGCCTATTCCTTGCTCTTTTCTGCTATTAAGCCAAATATCAGAGAGTTTATGCTTAGCTACATAGTAAAAGAAAAATCCATATCTCCAGGCAAGGCTTTAAGAACCTGCTGGAAAAGCTTTCAATTTTATTAAGAAGAAATCCTGTTGTTGAAATGGAATTACCTTTGCTTTTCTTCTTGTTTTGCAGAGCAGCTACATAAACAGAGCACCTTTACAACTCTATTTAGGCAACCTGTGCTGTATGGCTCAGAGTTCTGGATGGGGTTCATTTGGCAAATCAGCTTAAGGATTTCTTTAGGGCATAAGGAAGTTCATTTAAACACTGTGCACACAAACTTCTTAAAGGTCCTTTGTTATATGTCAGTTGTGCAGACCTAGACTGGCAAGTTAGGGGAGAAAACCAATACTGTCTTTACTAACCAAATTATAGACAAAAGGGAGAAGTTGAATGGATGATTACAATGGCATTCTTCTTGACATAATTTTGTCTCTTTGTTGAGATCTATCTTTCTGTCCCACTTTCTCCAGCTATTGCCTCTTGTTACTCTTTACGGAAACTGAAGCAGGGCTCCAAAGCCCTCAGAGGCATGTATCTTCTTTGCACATGAGTGATGCTTCAGTGATAAACTTAGCTTAAAGTTATTGAGGTGGAACTGAGGGCTCATGTGATAGCTAGCAGTTTTCAGCATCTCTTTAGGGCTTCAGGGATACAGCATGAGGTAGATTGTTAATGTCCTGCGAGGGAAAACAGTAACACATTCCATTAATTCATTCATGTATGAAACATCAATTAGTGAATTGAAGGTATTAATGATGTTATGCTTTAAACTGACATGTGCAGCATGACAGAAATTGCAAGGCTCGATAGCAATAGATGATGTGAAGAACAAATATTTGAATTTGTCTACTAGTGAGATGATAGATGTATGTAATGGAGGGAGTGGAACATGGAAAAGAAACCTGTGTTTTAACGTAGACCAAAAGAAGAAAAGAAAAGAAGAAACAAAAGAAGAAAACACAGGTCTTTGATTCTGTTTTGAACATTAAGAGGACAGGGGAAATAGGCAAGAGTAGAGGAAACCACTGGTCTCAGGATAATGGCATGACAGTGGAATAGAGATAAGCTCTATAGGTTCTAGGCTGATGAAATTCTTTCTAATCATTTTTGCACAAGAAAACTCCATCAAGCTGGGATGGAGACTGCATTTTTTTTAACCTACCCAGATAATGAGGAATATGGATTAGCCAACACATGTGTTAATGAGTTCAGCTACCAACTGGCAGTGTAAGGCTCTCCTGTGTGATATGGGAAGAACAGCATAGGAACCAGATTTGACATTGACCTTTACTAGCAGGTGTTTGTAATATATTTAGTCATAATGTACAACATGACAACTACTAAAACAAGGGGCTGTGGAACAGGGATTAGTTTAAAGACAAAAGGTTACTCAGCTATTCTGTCAGTTGTTCCAGTGCAATGCCTGATTCTGAGCCCATCCTGATTCTTAGCACCTAAGTATAAAGCTGAGTACAAGAGTATACATCTGTACTCTCAGCACTAGGGGAACAGAGATAGGCAGATCTCTGGAGCCCACTAGCCAGCCCTCCTGGACAAATCTCTAAGCTACAATTTCAGGGAGAGACCCTATTTTAAAAAATAAGGGAGAACATGCTGAGAAAAATCACCCTATTCCATTCTCTGGCCTCCACATATATCCTAATGCACATGTTTACATACTTACATATAAGCAAATATAAACTAATATATTTTTACAAAAACATCTCTTTTCCCCTCCCCAAAACTGGACTTTTGCAGATCTTACAGAAAAGTTAATATTCTTTTAAATCACTCAAGACTATGTACTTAACTTGCAATCCTCTTGTGTAGTCAATTTGTTTCAGTGTAGCCTACCTTTATGAAATTTATTCCTTTCTTTCTTTCTTTCTATCTTTCTTTCTTTCTTTCTTTCTTTATTTATTTATTTTGGTTTTTTGAGACAGGGTTTCTCTGTATAGTCCTGGCTGTCCTGGAACTCACTCTGTAGACCAGGCTGGCCTCGAACTCAGAAATCCACCTGCCTCTGCCTCCCAAGTGCTGGGATTAAAGGTGTGCGCCACCACTGCCTGGCCAATTTATTCCTTTCTTACAGTCCAGAATTTATTCTTCTCTCAGTACAACCTCTAAGTGTTCGACATCCAATATGTCTTCTCCTGTCTCTAAAAAGATGTCTCCACCACCTACCCCCACTCCTTCTAACCTCTCCACTCCCTGGGGCTTCAAGTATCTTGAGGGTTAGGTGTATCTTCCCTGACTGAGTCTAGACCCAGCAGTCCTCTGCTATATATGTGTTTGGGGCATCATATCAGCTGGTGTAGGCTGCTTGGTTGGTGGCTCATTGTTTCAGAGATCTCAGGGGTTTAAGTTAGTTGAGACTGCTGGTCACCCTCCTTCTCAGATTTTTCCAGCCTTTTCTTAATTTAAACACAATGGTCACCAGCTTCTTTCCAGTGGTTGGGTATAAATATCTGCATCTGACTCTTTTAGCTGTTTGTTGGGCCTTTCAGAGAGTAGTCATGATAGGCCTCTGTTTGTAAGCACACAGTAGTATCAGTAATAGTGTCTCAGGCCTTGGGGCTTCCCCTTAAGCTGCATCCCATCTTGGATCTAGAACAAGGACTTCAGTATAGCCTACCTTTAACGGAATGATATAACCAACCTTACTGCCTTGGATTTCTCATGCAATCAGCCTTTACAACCTAAGCTAATGCATAGGTTTATTCTCAAATTGTTTACTCCTTTTGCCCTAGGATAATATATATGTTATGGTCATTATTTGTTGAAGATAACTAAAGGGCTAGAACAACCTTAAAACAAATATGTACCAAAACTGTTACAAGCCACATGGGTATAGGTTAATAATTGTTTAGCTGCAGTACTGGGTTAGTTGATGTCAATAAAATGACTTCTTTCCTTGTAAAACTGTTCAAGACTACTGCAAAATATCCTTCATTTCTCTCCAATACCATGCTTTCTGTGAAGTTCAGTAAATACAAAGCAAAGCTCTGTGTTAGGGACAGACATAAGACAAAAATATTCACTGGGAAGACTAAAAACTATCAGGGCATTTGGGCATTTGCTATTTTGATTCAAGATTTCATAGTTTTTGTTACCTGGGACTGAAGAAACAGTTGTGATTAACAAGATACCAGAAATCCTAAAGTGAAACTTTTGTGTTATTGGGAAAATTGATGCTGATTTGCTTGAGCTAAGAAATTAATATTGAGTAAGAGTAGATCATCATCACTTAGTCTTCTGAGAAGTGTTTTCTGAGAGCACAAAGAAGCTGTGTTTCAGAAACAGCCAAGATTGTTCTTTATGCTAGCAGCTTAACTTGGTAATACGCAATATTACACATGTGGGACTATTTTTGAAGACATGAAGGGACTATGGAGAATAGCTGGGGCTTGGCACTATGAGAGGCCAGGAAAGGACAATGGGGAAGCTACAGTCTCAGTGGCAGTTGAAGGCCCAGGACTGAAGGGATCATGTAAAGAAATTGAGGCTTAGCACCATAAAGGGAGCCTCTGAGAGGTTATTGATAAAAGTGCAGCTTAGTTGAAATAGAAGACCATAGCTTATTGGAGATGTCAGTATCATAGGATGACCACCATTAGCTAGCCAGAGCCTAGGTGATGAAGTGGGTGTGCTACAGATGGCAGAGCTGGAGAAGTGACTCAAACCCTTTGAAGGAGTCTAGAAGATTGTGAATTGATCCCAGGCATTGGATGTTTGATTTTGATTTGATTGTGACAGTGCCCTAATTTTTCCTTTAAGTAAGAAAATATTTTATGGGATGCTACCACTGAGAGACTTTGAATTTATAGTCTTTGGATTTTAAGAGATTGGCTATTTTAAAAGGACTGAAATTGTAATGTGTTTGAATTTGTGAAGACTGGGATTTTTAAAGTTATAGATCTTCTGGATGAATAAGAAAGGAAGGGTTATAGCTTAATAGTGATATGTTCATGTGTCTAGTTGACAAGGGTCAGTTTATTGGCTGACATTGTGTGTCAACTTGACACAAGTTAGAGTCACCAGAGAGGAAAGAGCCTCAGTTGAGGAAATGCCTCGATGAGATCCAAGTATAATACATTTTCTCAATTAATGATCAATGGGGGATCACCCAGCCCATGATGGGTGGTGCCAACCCTGGGGTTGTATTCCTTGAATCTGTAAGAAAGCAGGCTGGGCAAGCCCTGGTAAGCAAGCCAGTAAGCAGCAACTTTTCAAGACTTCCAAATCACCTCCTACCTCCCGCACAGTTCGAATTTCTTTCCTGACTCCCTTTAGTAATGAACAGCATTATAGAAATATAAGCCAGATAAACCATTTTTCTCCCCATCATGGTTTTTGGACATGCTGTTTTGTCAGTGCAATAGAAACTTTAAGAGAGGCACTTAGCATGTCATGACACTAACCATGTATAACACTAGGACCTGTGCTTTCTGTGCATTCTTCTCTCAGGCCTTTTGCTAAGTCTCTGAACTTTTCAAAGGTTATCTATAGAGAAATGGCTCTTTAAAGGTTGATTAATTCCATGATAGACTCTGAAATGAGTGGCAACTACCCTTTGCTAATCAGAAATCCTGTGGTCAATGATTTCTACATTTTACCAGTAACTTGTGTACACACTTAAATCTTAACTCAGATGTTAGTGAATTCTATTACTAGTTCTAGCCAACAGATGCAGAATCTGAAGCACTGGGGTATTATTATTTTATCTAAGTTTTCATAGCTAGGAAGCTGTAGAGCTCCTGTCACAATTCAGGCTGATCTGGCCTCAAGCTGTGTTTACAATAACCACTGTGGTCATTCTGCCTATGTGTCATATCTAGGCTTGAGAGACTAAAGACTTCTGTTTTATCCCAAACAGAAAAGGCACAAGAATCTGAAACATGTCTTTAAAGTGAGTTCCAACCCTTCTTGGCCTGCTAATTCCTTTTGTCCTCACAGACTATCTGTGTTGTTTATTCAACTTGACTATTAAACTTCATCATAGGGTATAACTCCTTTGCTGCTATTGGTTTGAAGTCTGTCTTTTAACACCAATACTGAGTAATACAATGGCAGTCCCTAAAGAATTTTATCTGTTATCTATCTATCTATCTATCTATCTATCTATCTATCTATCTATCTATCTATCTGGTGTTTAAATGTCTAACAAATGTTCTCTTATCAGTGCTGGATAATCAATGGGCAAAAATGGTCAAGTTATATACTCTGAGTATATTCACCTTTCAATTCCTATCTAATCTCTCTCTCTCTCTCTCTCTCTCTCTCTCTCTCTCTCTCTCTCTCTCTCTCTCTCTCTCCCCAACTCATTAATCATCATTACTCAACTCTATCAACCTATGCAATTTATTCTTCATTTAATTTCTTATATATCTTACTGTGACATGCTGTGGTTGTTTGAATATACTTGGCCCAAGGAGTGTCACTATTAGGAGTTGCAACCTTGTTGGAGGAAGTGTGTCACTGAGAGTAGAGTGTGAGCTTTGAGAACCCATCCTTCTAACTGCCTAGAAGCCAGTATTTCCGTTTGTCTTTGCAACAAAGTGTAGAACTCTCAGATCCTCCAGTACCATGCCTCCCTGGATGCTGCCATGCTCCAACCTTGATGATAATGGACTGAACCTTTGGACCTTTAAGCCTCAACTAAATGTTGTCCTTTATAAGGGTTGCCTTGGTCATGGTGTCTTTTCATAGTAATGGAAACCCTAAGACATTTGTATTTAACCATTTATTTTGTATACAGACAGTTTACAGAGATTTCTGAAATTTCAGGGGATATACATCTGAAACAGTCTCATTTTCCTAGTCATTTTCAATTAATATTTTTTACTTTGTTAGGTGTTGACTCATAATGATAACCAATTAGGTTTTTACAATTTTCTTTAAATATTTCTATATTTTGTTTTGTTTTGTCCTATTTTTTGTTTTACTCTTAAAGGACAATCTAATCATATTTGTTTTTAAAATCCCAGTTTTCAAAGGTTGGTACTTTTTATGTTCCAGAAGAGCACAGTGTTTTGAGTCTGGTTCTGAGAGCTAATGATGGCTGTTTGATATCATTTTCTCACTATTCTGAGTTTATTGTTATGTATGGAGGATCTGACTCTAAGGACATAGGAAAGAGGTGGTTTTCACCTTTTCTGGTATCCTCCATTCCATCTGATACTGGAAAATGCTTATTTAAATGTCTTTTATGATCCAGATTCTCCAAGGAAGTGTTCAGCATAATTTTTATGAAGGGCTTCTTTTTCAGTGTTTTTTTCTATATATGTGAAGTTAAAGAAGAGTTCATATCTTTTATGTTTTTTTCTTAGACATGCCTTCTATTTCCCAAGAGCCAGCACTTGCATGAGTCTTGATAAATATTCATGAGGAGCCTTGGCAATTACTGAGGTGTGTTTTACACTTTTTAAAAACTAGTAAGAGCTGAATCTGGAGAACTTCTCTTTCTTCTTCCCACATTTTGGCAACTTAGGCCCTTCCAGCTTTGTTGAACTACCTAACCTCCAAGGCTCCTATCCTTTAAAAATGTATGAACTGGATGGAGAAATGTGTTATGCCCACCCGTGCCACAAGCTTCCTAGAGAGTGTATCAAGTCCTGTAATAAACCTGTCTCCTAGCACCAGATGGTGCTCTTGTCCTTTTGGCAGGGAAGCAGGAAACTTACCTCTTCTCTTAGAATATCCTGCAGCTTTTAAGATGTTTCTTGTGGACTCTTATCTCTTAGAATAGGGAAGGAAGAAGTATACCACAGCAGGGAAATAAAAGCACCCCACCATTATGTCCGTCTCAACTGAGAAACCTGCCCTTGTCTGTAGACTCTAATATGCCTTTTTCAAAGTTGTTCCCCACTCAATATTTGGTTTCTTATCCTTCTGTAGGTGAGAGATTGTTCTTAGTTGAAGAGACAGAGATACAGAAGTCCTATATAGAAAGCTGTCGGCAATCTAAAAACTGTAACAACAGTTAGTGATTTCTGAATTCCCAGAGAGCTTCTAGAAGGGAACTAGGATGTATACTTTCCTATATCATAACCTTTTGACTTTGCTATAATAGATAGTGCTATAGTGAGTATATTTAATTTATATATGCTTTACCATTTCATTTACTTAGAATAAATTCTTAGATATTGGATTGTTTTATCTAAGGGCATTTTCAGTTTACTGACATGTTTGCTGGCAAAAAGGTTTTTTGTTAGCTTTCTATTACTATGATAAACTTCATGACTAAAAACAACTTGAAGAAGAAAGGCTTTGCTTCATTTTCAACTCTCAGGTCACAGTCCATCAATGAGGGAAGTCAATGCAGGAACATGAGGCAGGTCCTACAGAAAGAAATGGAATCAAAGATCATGGAGGAACACTGATTACTACATTGCTCTTTATAGCTTGCTCAGCCTGCTTTCTTACACACCCTCAAACTCCACGTCTAGAGGTAGTACCAACTACCCACATCAATCATTAGGCAATCTGATGGAGGCAATTCCTCAACTAATTCTCCCTTTTCCAAGACTTACACTCCAGGCATCTTGATGTGTTTAATTTCTTTTGCCAGTTAAAGAACTAGAAGGCAGGAAAATTTTCAAGCTCAACAGGTACTAGTGGAGAAAATTTCAAACACAGAAGACAGTAAACAGAATCAGCCAGTAAAGAGAGTCTTTTATTAGGAGTGAGACTATACTCACTTATAACAATGCACACAGAGAGAAAGACCCTCTGCAAAGCAGTGGGGGAATCTCATGATGCCAAAACCTACGCCCTTCTTGAGTTCCAGAGGTCTTAAGGATCTTTGTATGTAGTCTTGATTGGCAGATTTATTGTTAGTTGGTTTGAAGAAAGATAGAAAGGCTGATAGGTCCACAAGTTTGTGCTAAACAGATCTTAGTCTGGCTTTTAACTTGTCAAACTAGTTCACATCAAAAAAGTGGGCCTACTAATAGTGAAAATTTCTACCAGGCCTTTGTTTTAAGTAGTAAGTCTTTTGTCACTTAGTGATACCTCTGTGTAAGGAGCTCTTTCTGGCTGTTCTAGCATCATCAAGGTTAAGAAACAATGTGATTAATTCTTTTTAAAACGCATCAAATTTCCAATTCAACTTAAGAAATCTCTGAATTGTGCTCGATAAAAAGGCATCCGTAATAATTACTTTTCTATTGTTGTGGCAAAACAACATGAGCAAGGCAACTTAAATACAAGAAAAGCAGTTAATTGGGTTTATTGTTCCAAAGTTTTAGAGGCCTTGATGGTGACATGAAAACATGATAGCATGAATTGCTAGGAACTCACATCTCCAGTCATGAGTAGAAAACAGAGAGGACACACAGGGAAAAGTATGATAATTTGAAACCTGAAAACCTGCCTCTATTGACGTACCACCTCTAGCAAGATCATACTTCCCAATCTTTCCCAAATAGTTCCACCAACTAGGGACCAAGTATTCAAAGATATGAGCCTATAGGTGCATCCTCATTTAAGTCATAACAACGTATGAGTTGGAGAGCATCTGACTAGTATATTTTAAGAGGTGTGCTTTTCAGAAAGCCATCGGCAGTTCATGTAGGTCTCTTGAGATTCATTAGTTATAAGCATCAAAGAAATGTTTAGAAAAAGTAGAGAGAATTCTGCTGAATCTATTTTAAAGGTCTCTTGTATATGGGGGGTGAGGGAGGTTATGAACTGAATCCCTTAACTGCCGTTCTACTTCCATATGTACATTAATGATATAGCAATTCTGACTGTAGGAAACAAACTGAGCTGGAATTGTAGTCCAGGCACATGATACATTTTAAAATAGATTCTAATTGTAATTAGGATATACATGCATGTTGGCATCAGAGAAAAATGTGAGCCTTTCTGTTTTGAATTAGCTTATATTAGCTGAAATGAAAACTGGAATTTGCCAGACATCTAATTTAACTCACTCTCCCACACTGTCATAGATCTGATGGCTGCACTAGGTGTCACTATAGGAACTTTCACTGAGTGAGAGACAGCATTGAGAGTAAGAATAAGTCCACTTTAATTGGCTGACATGGACTTACATTGAGGATCCTTCTCTTCCTGTACTGAGTCACACACATGAACATCATTAAATGATTAGATTGTCCAAACAAGAATCTTTCTTATTTGGGGAAATTATATGTTTTTAGAATAACTAGAAGGACCTCTTGCACACGAACATGAAATGTAAGTAGAAATATATGTAAAGTTTTAGTTTGACAAAATTAAGCCTTAAATACATGGTTTTGATTTATGTAAAGAGCATTTCTCCTTTCTTCTAGAGAAAATGAAGGATACTAATGATGCTATGCATAAAAGTATTCTTAATTTGAAATTGCAGAAATATCACTTTAAATGTACTTTCTGTACTTTCATTGTATGTTTTCTTTTCATCTAACCCACCCCATGCTAACACATTAGAAATTTTGATAGTTCTCATAGCTGTAATCTAACAAGAGATCTTTAGTTTAAGCAATGACATGGTTAGTGTAATTGGAAAATATGTTTGGGTCACCATAAAGGTCATCATTGCAGATGCTTTATTTATATAATAAAGATGGGCCTGTAAAGTGGCTCAGTAGGTAAAGGTGCTTGCTGCTAAACTTGACGACCTGAGTTTTAAACATAAAACTTATAGAGTAGAAGCAGAGAAATACTCCCACAAGTCTTTCTCTGGCCTTCATATGCACCATAAAATGCCGCTTGACAGTACACTAACTCACTCACTCACTCACTCACTCACTCACTCACTCACTAGCCAGCTAGGTAGCTATATAAGTAATAAAAATTTAATGTGACACCACTGAATGAGAACAAACAAGAATTTAAATACCAACTAAACTAAACTATCACCATCCCATAAGTGTACTTGACTTCTCTTTGCCTAAAAGCCTTGAATTTTCCATTTTGTGTCAAGTAACTCAGCAGCTTTTTCTCTTAAAAAAATATAGTTCACAATCCATTAGGGTTTTGAGCAACTGTTTTTCTATCTTTCTTCAATGCCTGCAGTACTTTTTAGTGCTCAACAGATATTTTATAATAGTAGCTCCATGCTGGCTATGTAGTATGTGTCACATAGAACCTTTATTTTCAGGTAAGTGCAAAAATGTATCTTACGCTACTGATAGCTGTGACTTGTTTATTCATCTCCATAAAAACGGTGAGACCTGGATGTCTGCAATTTTCTTTAAAAGCCAAAAAAACCGCTTAGAGCTAAAGACTTATCAAGTGTGGCATAGATCTACAAAGTTAGCAAGCGGGTAAATAAAGATTTCAGAGCTGGAAACATTTAATTTGGAAAATGTTCCTAACAGCTTATATAATCACTATTAGGAACACAACAGTAATTAGTATAACAATAGTGCTGATATTGTTTTAAATTGTAATAATTATAGAAAATGCTTATAGTATTTATTATTGGTGCAGTTTTCTTTTTACTTTCTAGATTTTGGTATTCATAAAAAAAACACATTGGTTTGGAGTAGAGACTAAAGAAATGTTTCTTTGCCTAGGTGGTATTAAAAACTTACACTATTTGTTGATGGGGCAGAGCTGGAGGCTTCATGTCCCTGCTTACTTAGAACCATTGATTCTAGATCATTCCTAGAATCTCATCAGGATTCTTGGCCTGGATGCCAGAAGTTCCTTCAGTGTCTCTGAGTGTCTAATATACACCCTCATGTAGTTGAAAGGACAGGCCTTATAACCTAGGTTGGCATTAGATTTAGTCCTCTCCAGAGTCCTTAGCATCTTTAAACACAGTGCATTTTTTGAAGGCTCAATAGATTCCAGTTGTGGACTGTATTGGAATCTAGACTAAGTGGGAAAGGAACTGGGAGATATCTGAGATACCCTTCTGGATACCAGCATGTACAGTTATACTATGACAGGAAGCAGGTATGCTGGCATCTGGCAATGTTGAATTTGAATTTATTCAAGTTTACTTGGCTATGGTAGTAAGACATTTCAGCCACAGGTGTGTAATATCCAGAATAGCATTTCTCAAACATTGGCTTATAGATCTCAGGCATCAGAATCATTTGGGTAGTGGAACATCCTGGATATCTCTGGAGAGAAGTCAGGGTCTCTGAGAGCCCAGAAATTGGAAGTCTCTCCTTTGCTATTCAATGATGATTATACAGAGTCTACTGGCTTGAGGAGCATAGTTAGATGGATCAAGAGCTTTAAGTTTTCAGAGTTTGGAGAGATTAAGCAGAGAAGTGTGAGATCCAAACTCACCCTGGCAAGTAAACTAGCAAGGAGGTTTGGAATACTGGAACAAAGGAGGGCCAGGCATGTATATAGATAGAGTACAAAGAACTGTCATTCAAACTAGAGACCATAAAGCCAGTTGTTTCTGTACAGGCATATATTTGCACTTAAGGTAGAGATAGATTTGAGATTATACATACACAGAGAGACACATACACATGAACACACAGACTCATCCACATATGCATGCAGAGGCACAAACATACTCCCATACAAATTTAGACACAGAAATAGACACAGGAAAACAGACACAGACACACATTTACAAATACATACATACATACACACAACACACACACACACACACACACACACACACACACACTGACTGCAGTCCTATAAGGCTTACTACACTGTTGACCTCAGAATTTTAAGATTTTCAGTTCTATTTTTTTAAATATACAGGGGTACAGCAGCTTGGTACAGCAGGCATAGGAAGATGATATTCTGATATTCTTATGGACTCTGGGTGAGACAGAAGTGATATATGTGGGTATCATTCACAACCCTGGGTGAGGTACTTCTAGTAGTTGCATTCTTGCCTATCCTTTTAGACAATCTGTAAGGATCAAAGCACTTTTCTTCTTCATATGACTACTGGGTGTTACAGAGTGATTAGAACAATGTTGTACTTCATTTATTTACTTGATACATTATAAAACATATTACTGTAATACCTGAAAAATTTAGACCTGTAGCTCACACTTCTTATATTCTTTTCTCCTGAAGTTGCAGATACTGTATAATACAACCAACCAAATAACCCCCCATGAAATGTATAATATCTACTTCATTCTATCCTATTCTTTGAATCTAGTGCTCTACGTTTCCTTCTAGCAAGAGTGAATCATTTCACGCAAAGGATAATGGCCATTTGTTCACATTTTATTATCCACATTATATTTAGTTAATGTTAATAGAATGCCACCCAATTAGATTCCACAGACTTTGTTGATTAAAAGAAATAAATCTTACATTCAAGTAAAAATCCAAAGTTGAATTTAAGTGCATCTTTACTTTCTTGAAGATCTTTAGAAAGGAGCATAAAAATATAAATGAACATGCTCCCATGCAGAAGGCAGAGGCCACATATACACATACAGAAGTCATACATACCAGCATATCAGAAAACAAAAGCTGACAAACGATATTCAGATTGTACTCTTTAGGCTGCTGCTAAGCGGTGAACACATTGCCTTTGTAGTGTGATTTGCACCGCTGGCAAAATTGCTCAAAAGTTTTAGCAGGCATTTAAAGAGATGGATATTTCTCATTCTATTTTTCCTGTAATTTTAAAATTAATATGAACCTTGAATGAGAAAATAAATAAGTAACTTAGGGACCACTTTGCAGAACAATATTTTACTTAGTAAATAGTCTGACAATCAACTTTCCTGCTGCTTATTAGAGATTAATATCTGTATTAAGAATTAACCAGGGATATTAACTCTTGGCATTTTCTTTTGTCTTGATCTTTTGTTTTATGATGCTGTTCTGTGAGATACATGGCCTAAAGCAAATTGCACTGAAGTCACACCTATATTTTATGTAAGTCACCCATATGATGTTAGTGGTTAGGAAGGCTGGAATTATGAGCTAGGAAGAAAAAGCTGACTGTCTGGCTATTCATGCATTCAGGCCTGAACCCTTTTAAATTTTCTCATCACTATTCAGGAAGCATAATTCATGTCTCCATCAAGAAGCAATTGGTAGGATCAATTTTCCAAAATGTGAGTGGAGAAGAAACCTAAAATGGATATGTGTCTCAGGACTCCAGATGCTTAAATCACCAGAGGTTCTTGTGTCTGAATTACCTTTATATCCCTAAAGCCCAAGTAACTCACTGACTGAAAATGGTGTTTAAAATTTCTGAATCTGATTCAGGTAGCTCTTTTTTTTCCTTTTCTTCTTTTTAAGTTATTCCTCCATATATGGCTTACACACTCTAACTTTTGCTGTCTTCCTTCTCTGTGTTGAGACTGTCTGCACATGCTGATGACTGACACTGGACTTGACAGACTGAAAGCAGCTCTTTGATCTTGATTTCAGGCTCTCAATCGAGAATTCTTTTTTATAGGTGGTCTTATATTTTCTATATAAACTTAATAAGAATAGTGACTAGAGAATGAGGAGTGGGCCTTGCCTTCCTCCATGTATCTTGAAGTTAAAACTGAAGCTAAATTGTTAAAACTAATTTTGTAGACAGTAATCCACAGATGCTGCAAATAATAGATGAGCATCACTAAGAGCAATATTACCCAATGAGCATATATCTTCACCCATTGTGCTTGGCAGAACTACCATACTTGTCTGAACTGACTCTTCTACAGGAAATCTCACCAGACCCGGACGATTGTAGAGTTCAGAACAAAAAGGTACATGGGGTGGTATGGGAAAAACTTGCATGGCAGGGGAGTCCCAAGGCGTGGAGTTCCAAGCTGGCGGGTCCCACATTCACGAGGAGGGTCTGAGCACAGACGGTTCCAATTGATACAAGAAAGTCCGGTTCCAAAAGGGATTTCAGAAGTTTTATTGTCATGGCGTGGTGAATGGGTCTAGATGGTTAATGCCCCCCAAAAGCCAGGGGAAGGCTGGTTTAAATAGTGAGGGAGAAGAGGGAGGAAATAATTTAATTAGCTACGTTCCCCCCCCCCCCCCGCCTTTAGATAATTCATTAATATGTAAATCTCTCAAGGTGGAGGCTTGTTAGTCACGCCCTCTACCTGTGACTGAACTGGAAAGGTAAAATGGAATTTAGACCACGTGTCAAGGCCCTGGGTTCTGGGGCAAGGCCAAACATCTGCCATCTCGAGGTCCCATGCCAACCCAAGAATCAGGATACCCTTCCACGGCCGACAGGGTGGGGCTACATCCTAGGTTGTATCATCTTGCTTTTAGCGACCTCAGAGACCTTTAATGTCTTTTCATGAATACCCATGGACAATCATACTGCAAACGTCAACCTCCCTTCATATTTTGTCTCTCCAGCCAATAGCCAGTCTTGGATTAGCCACCAGATGCTTCAGCGTATTGTCACAGACAATAACAAGAAAACTGTCCTTATACTCCATATAGATAAACAGGCACCTTAGCAACACATGATTTCTGAAAGGAGGAAGGCACAGGCTATTAACCTTATAGGCCCCCACATTTGTTCTGTTGTAGAGAAGCAAGGAATTCCAGGGAAACAGACCATGGCTTTCCACACATGCAGAAGTTAGAACAGGCCTCCATTTTCCTGGGTGACAGTACAGAAAGAAATTTTCTACATTCTCAACAGATACAAAAAGATTGAAATAATCCCCAGCACCTTATCAGACCACCATGGATTAAGATTTGTCTTTGACATGGACAAAAACATCAGAAAACCGACATACACTTGGCAACTGAACAATGCTCTACTCAATGATAACTTGGTCAAGGAAGAAATTAAGAAAGAAATTAAAGACTTTTTAGATTTAAATGAAAATGAGGACACATCATATCAAAACATGTGGGACTCATTGAAAGCAGTACTAAGAGGAAAAATCATAGCTCTAAGTGCTCACAAAAAGAAAGTGGAAAGAGCATACATCAACAACTTGACAGCAAACCTGAAAGCATTAGAACAAAAAGAAGCTAGTATACCCAAGAGGAGTAGACGGCAGGAAATAGTCAAACTCAGGGCTGAAATCAACCAAGTCGAAACAAAAAGAACTATACAAAATATCAACAAAACCAGGAGCTGGTTCTTTGAGAAAATCAACAAGATAGACAAACCCTTAGCCAGACTAACCAAAGGGCGCAGAGACAGCATTCAAATTAATAAAATCAGAACTGAAAAGGGAGACATAACAACAGAAACAGAGGAAATTAAAAAAATTATCAGATCCTACGACAAAGGCCTATACTCAACAAAATTGGAAAATCTGGAGGAAATGGACAATTTTCTAGATAGATACCAGGTACCAAAGTTAAACGAGGAGCAGATAAACCACCTAAACAGTCCCATGACGCCTAAAGAAATAGACACAGTCATTAAAAATCTTCCCACCAAAAAATGTCCGGGGCCAGATTGTTTCAGTGCAGAATTCTTTCAGACCTTCAAGGAAGACCTAATACCAATCCTCTTCAAGTTATTCCATCGAATAGAAACAGAAGGAACACTACCCAATTCATTCTATGAAGCTACCATTACACTCATACCTAAACCACAGAAAGACCCAACAAAGAAAGAGAACTACAGACCAATCTCTCTTATGAATATTGATGCAAAAATACTCAATAAAATTCTCGCAAACCGAATCCAACAACACATCAAAACAATTATCCATCAAGATCAAGTAGGCTTTATCCCAGGAATGCAGGGATGGTTCAATATTCGGAAATCCATCAATGTAATCCACTACATAAATAAACTCAAAGAGAAAAACCACATGGTCATCTCACTAGATGCTGAGAAAGCATTTGACAAAATTCAACATCCCTTCATGTTAAAAGTATTGGAAAGATCAGGAATACAAGGCCCATATCTAAACATAGTAAAAGCAATATACAGCAAGCCAGTAGCCAACATCAAACTAAATGGAGAGAAACTTGAAGCAATCCCACTAAGATCAGGGACTAGGCAAGGCTGCCCACTCTCACCTTACCTATTCAATATAGTACTGGAAGTCTTAGCTAGAGCAATTAGACAACAAAAGGAAGTCAAAGGGATACAGATAGGAAAGGAAGAAGTCAAAATTTCACTATTTGCAGATGATATGATAGTATACTTAAGTGAACCTAAAACTTCCACCAGAGAACTCCTAAACCTGATAAACAACTTTAGCAATGTGGCTGGATATAAAATCAACTCAAACAAATCAGTAGCCTTCCTCTACTCAAAGGATAAACAGGCAGAGAAAGAAATCAGGGAAATGACACCCTTCACAATAGCCACGAATAAAATAAATTATCTTGGAGTGAATCTAACAAAGCAAGTGAAAGATCTGTATGACAAGAACTTCAAGTCTCTCAAGAAAGAAATTGAAGAACATCTCAGAAGATGGAAAGATCTCCCATGCTCCTGGATTGGCAAGATTAATTTAGTAAAAATGGCTATCCTGCCAAAAGCAATCTACAGATTCAATGCAATACCCATCAAAATTCCAAATCAATTCTTCATAGAGATAGAAAGAGCAATTTACAAATTCATTTGGAATAACAAAAAACCTAGGATAGCGAGAACTATTCTCAACAATAAAAGAACCTCTGGGGGAATCACCATTCAGGACCTCAAACTGTACTACAGAGCAGTAGTGATAAAAACTGCTTGGTATTGGTACAGAGACAGAAAGGACGATCAATGGAACAGAATTGAAGACCCAGAAATGAACCCGCATACCTATGGTCACTTGATATTTGACAAGGGAGCTAAATTCATCCAGTGGAAAAAGGACAGCATTTTCAACAAGTGGTGCTGGCTCAACTGGAGGTCAACATGTAGAAGAATGCAAATTAATCCATTCTTATCTCCTTGCACAAAGCTCAACTCCAAGTGGATAAAGGACCTTCACATAAAGCCAGGTACACTGAAAATATTAGAAGAGAAGTTGGGGAAGACCCTCGAATACCTAGGCACAGGGGAAAAGTTCCTGAACAGAACACCAATGGCTTATGCTCTAAGATCAAGAATCGACAAATGGGACCTCATCAAATTGCAAAGCTTCTGTAAGGCAAAGGACACTGTCAACAAGACAAAACGGCAACCAACAGATTGGGAAAAGATCATTACCAATCCTACATCAGATAGGGGGCTAATATCTAATATTTACAAAGAACTCAAGAAATTAGACACCAAACAACAAAATAACCCCATTAAAAAATGGGGTACAGAGCTAAACAAAGAATTCTCAACTGAGGAAACTCGAGTGGCCGAGAAGCACCTTAAGAAATGCTCAACATCCTTAGTCATCAGGGAAATGCAAATCAAAACAACACTGAGATACCACCTCACACCAGTCAGAATGGCTAAGATCAAAAACTCAGGTGATAGTAGATGCTGGCGAGGATGTGAAGAAAGAGGAACACTCCTGCATTGTTGGTGGGGTTGCAAGCTGGTACAACCACTTTGGAAGTCAGTCTGGCGGTTCCTCAGAAAATTGGACATAGCACTACCTGAGGACCCAGCTATACCACTTCTGGGTATATACCCAGAAAATGCCTCAACAAATAACAAAGACATATGCTCCACTATGTTCATAGCAGCCCTATTTATAATAGCCAGAAGCTGGAAAGAACCCAGATGCCCTTCAACTGAGGAATGGATACAAAAAATGTGGTACATTTACACAATGGAATATTACTCAGCTATCAAAAATAATGAATTCGAGAAATTCTTAGGTAAATGGATGGATCTAGAAAATATCATCCTGAGTGAGGTAACCCAATCACAAAAGAACACACATGGTATTTACTCACTGATAAGCGGAGATTAGCCCAAAAGTTTGAAACAACAAAGATTCAACTACCAGATGACACGAAGCTCATGAAGAAGAAAGAACAAGTGAGGATGCCTAGGTCTTTCTTAGAAGGAGTAACTAAATAACCAAGGGAGCAAATATGGAGACAAAGTGTGGGTCAGAATCATAAGGGGGGGTTGTAGGGAGACCATTGTGTCTGGGTATTCATTCCATAGGCAGTCACCAAAAATAGACGCTGATAGGGATGTCAGGATGGGAAAGCTGACAGCAGCCTGATAAGGCTGTCTCCTTAGAGGTCTCTCAGAGTCGGACATACCCAGAGACAGATACCCACAGCTATCCATTAATCTGATCAAAGTTCCCAATGGAGGAGTTAGAGAGTAAATTGAAGGAACCGTGAACCATACGGGCTGGTGGCCCTGTGAGGAGAGCAAGAATACCAACCAGCCAGAGCTCCCCAGGGTCTAAACCACCAGCCCAGGTGCACATAGGGAGAGACACATGACTCCAGATGTATATGTAGGGGAGGATGGCTCTGTTGGGCATAGGTGGGAGACAAGATCATTGGTACCCTGAAGGCTGAGCACTGAAGGGGGGGGGGAATCTGAGGGTGGGGAGGGAGGCTGGGGGTAGGTGGGTAAACACCTTCATAGAGGCAGGAGGAGGGGGGATGGGATAAGGGGTTCCTGGGTGGTGGGGGAAATATGGTAAGGGGATAAAATTTGAAATGTAAATATTATATCCAATAAAAGAGGGGAAAAATAGAAAAGCGGTTAGAACCAACATTCTTAATAAAATGTCAGCCCTCTTTAAAAAAAAAAAAACTATCTTGATACTAAAATTTGTTTTGAGAATTGTATATTGCAGAATGATCAGCCTTGGTGTATCTACTCAACAAGCAATCTGGGCAGACCTGCTCAAACCTCTGAGGTCAGTGAATTCCATCTGGAGGCAGCGAAGACACAGCATCAGAGGATTGTCAACTTACTCTCCCCCCCACTCCTCTTCTAATATCTCAACGCCCATAATCAGCTTGAAGAAGCTAATGATGAGTCAGCGCCCCTATTCCCTGGGCATGGGGACTAAGGTGGTAAATGTTGGGCTGTCTCCCTAGGGAAAAGTAGTGGTTTTGTCGGAATAGAGAGGATTAGCTAGGGTTTATTGCATAGCCATAACCTATTAGTAGAAATCTGTATAATTAATATCAAGATGAAGATATAAATTCTTAAATGGCACCAATTTACTTTGTTTACAAATTTTAAGGTTTTCATTGGCATGAGCTTCTTAGTGATATAAGAGTGAGATGAATATTGTTACTCTCATAGGCATTGTACCAGTATAACACACTTAGGAATACAAAGCTTAGACCCAGTCCTTCTTTAACTTTTTTAACTGATTTGAGATGGTCAGCCTGTGAGTTAAGGGACTATAGCAAATTCATGACTTGGAGTTTATTATAAGGGTGTTCTCTATGTTTTATTTAGAAATAGCTGAGTGGAGTTAACAGGCAACAGTCCAGATTACCTTACATGGATAGCTGGTTTTCAAAACATCAGAAATCCTTAGAATTGACATGACAAACATTTCAGTATTAATGTTCATTTTCATTAGAGACCTGTCTGCTCCGGACAGCTTCCTATGTTAAATTCTAAGAAGAAATTGAGCATCCTTGGAGTTACTCCAGTTGTGGTGAGACAACCACTAGGCAAGAATTGCCACTTTCCTTCTACAGACAAATTACTGTCCAGAAAAGGACACACTTGCAGAATAGTCGACTGATTATATCTGCCTAGACAGAGTAATCAGCCCTTAATAATTCTGCAGCACTAAGGTCTGTCAGATGATCCTGGGCCAGAAGGCAGAAGAACAGATGCTCCAACGTTTTAAGTAGAGCGAGTGTCCAGGTGTTCAGAGGTCTCTATAAATTGGCTAAGTTTTAGAAGCTATGCTTTGTGCTTCCCACAATTATAGTCAACTCAGTCATTCTGAATTTCTGATGGGGTTGAAAACTTATAGCTATTTACTTTGAGAGAAAAGATCTGAGTGTATGGTCATCAGCTGACATTCATCCTAAAGCCAAGGAAAAAGCCAGGTTCAGAACTAAGTGTTTTAGTTAGGATAGATGACAGAGGTGCTGGTTAGTCAACAAAAGGATGGACTGGGTATTAGGACTATCTTGTACCTCACTGGTACAAATAGGCATAATTATGTTCTAATTGTATTTTGAGAGAAAAGTTTCCTTTTAACAGGAAGGGTGATGTGTAGGAGGAGCTAAGGTGGGAGGAGTACTGAGAGGAAGAAAAGGAGTAAGAAGAGGAGAAGAAGAAGGAGAGGAGAAGCTAGGTGATGAAAGAGAGATAGAGGGGGGGAGACAGGGAAGCAGATGTTCATGTATCTCCACCAGTCAAAGATAGTTGATATATCTAGGTTGGGTAGTGGGTTACACCTCTGATTGAACAATACCAAACTTATAAAGCCTATGATTAACATTTCTTAAAAAAATGTATAAATGCAAAAAGGAAAAGGGGGCATGGGATAGGGGTTTTCTAAGGGGGGGGGAATGGGGAAACGGGATGGTATCTGAAGTGTAAATGAAAGATCTAATAAAAAAAAAGAAATTTTCTACATTCAGTTTATCTGGGTCACAAGAAAATCTTCTTGTCTTTTTTTCACCTTCCCACCCCTCCCCTCCCCTCCCCTCCCCTCCCCTCCCCTCCCCTCCCCTCCCCTCCCCTCCCCTCCCCTCCCCTCCCCTCCCGTCTCCTCCTTTCCTTTCCTCTCCTTAGTTCTCCTCTCCTCCCCTTTCCTACACTTTCCTCTCCTGCTCTCCCCTCTCTTCTCTCTGGGAATAGTTCTCTGCTCTTTTTGTCCTTCTCCTCAGTTCATTGTTGTCTACACTTTTCCATTCCCCTTTGTCCTCTGTTCAGTAGTATCTGCCCCAGATTCCTGCAGTTTTCATGCACATAGTTTATCTTTAGCTCTTTCCCATGGGCAGCTCTCCCATCTTCCCCACAGCCAGTGGAAAAACATCTAGAATTCAGGCTGCTATTTGCAGACATTTCTGCATGCTCTGCAAAGCATACATTTTGATCATTAATTTTCAAGTCAGGTGATTCTAGATGTTACCATTACCATGTTCTCTTTTTGTTAGTGGTAAACTTTCTTTGTATTGGTTCCCTCTCAGTCTAATTGATGATACAAGAACAAAAGAACTTTAATTTTTAAGGAGATGGGAGATTTAAGATTCATGGCAGTAGAAGAGCAAAGCCTTTTTCTTCATGGAAATGATAAAAAGTGATAAGGAGGGGGAATTGTTTTGTATGACAACATAGGAAACAATGATTTCAAAATAATCTCATTAAAGTATTAAATATGCTATACAGCATAAGGTCAGAATATATCGGGAGAAACAAAAAAAAAAATCTATGAAGAGCTCATGACAATGACATTTAGTTTCATTTACTAAAAAGATGCATCAAAAAACCACACTGTCAACTCCAACTTCCCAGACAGGGATAGCAGTCAGAAGTAGCTATTATGCTCCTTAAATGTAACTAGTGTGAGCTGAGATCTTTTGATATTACAGAACTAATAATGATTTTGGAAATGTGGAAAAAAAATATCTCTTTAATGTTTTGTTTATTAAATGTTGAAATATTACTATTTTTAGGATTACTATTATTGGAATAAATAAAATATTTTACTAACATCAGCTTCACCTCATTCCTTTGAAGGTTTGTGAAGTCTCTGCAAACTTTGGAATCATGCATGTAATTTTGGAATCGTGCAATTTTTTTCTATTCATTGTGCCAGTGACATTGATGCCTTATCTCTCTCTCTCTCTCTCTCTCTCTCTCTCTCTCTCTCTATATATATATATATATATATATATATATATATATATATATATATATATATATGTAATGCCTTGATCTGTCTTGTCACCTTTAACAAAATACAACAGTACTGGGTACTTATAACAGCAGAAATTTATGCCTCATGTTTCTGGAAACTGAAATGTTTAAGATCAAATCACCAACAGTATAATCTTTTCTAACAGAGAACGTTTTGTTTTTTAGGTATCCTCTAGAGAAAAGGAATGCAGTAAGAGTATATGAGGGTGGTATTTATTCTTTAAATTATATCTTATTGCAGCATTCATTCACTCATTCATTCATTTATTTGTGTGTATGAGAGAACACATATAAAAAAGACTTGACTACTTTATAATTTATATCTGAGGTAATTTTGTAGTATATGGATTTCTTTTTAACTGATCTGTTTACCCTCTATTCTATTATGCCACTGTATTTTTAATCTGTCTATAGGAAATAGAACAATTGAGGAATTAGTTTGGACAAGGATGGAATAAGTCATCTCAGAAAATATCCCAGAGATCATTAGAAAGTGAAAAAATAGAAAAGTTTTTAAGGTTTTGAGACTCTTGAAGAAGCCCTTATCAGCTTCCCAGGCAAAGACAGGGAAAGAGGGAAGAGAATGAGAGTGGAGGGAGAGAAGGATTCTGGGTTTTTCCACTATTGACTATAAAGATGCAGGTTGAACAGGAGCAATTTTGAGTGAAATGTTTTGTAGGTGGGTTGATGTACCCATTCCTCTACTGGGAGTCCTGTCTGACTGCATAGGTTGTCTCTTAAGCTTTCTCTTCCCCATTGTTATACATTTTAGCTAAAGTTACCCACACTGATTTCTGGGAGCTGAGGACATCCCAGGTTTCTGGGATTTTTCTCTCACTCCTGACAGCTACATTTTCATTCTCCTGGCCCTCTAGGTCTCTCTCCTGTGTCCACCCATACCTGATCCTATACCATTTATCCTCTCTTCTTCCCTCTCTGACCCAGCTCCCTTCTTCCCTCTGCTTCACTTGGACCTTCCATATTGTTAAACTTCTTAAGGTCTGTGGATTGTAGGGTATTTTGTACTTTTGGCTACTATTCACTCATCAGTGAGTAGTACATGCTCCAGTCTAAAAGAAATACAGGGATAAAAATGGAGCAGAGACTGAAGGAATTGCTGACTAGAGACAGGCCTGACTTGGGATTCATACTATGGGCTGGTACCAATCCCTGACACAATTACTGCTGCTATGTTATAATTTCACACAGGAACCTAACATGCCTGTCCTCTGAGAAGCTCTACCAGCAGCTGACTGAGACGGATGCAGATAGTCACAGACAAGCATTGGATTGATGTTGCCGAACTCATATGAAAGAGCTGGGGGAGGGATTGAAGGAGTTGAATCTCATAGGAAGACCAACAATGTCAACTAACCTGGATGACTGGGAGCTCCCAGAAACTGAGGACCAACCAAAGAGCATATACAGGTTGAGCCAAACCCCCAGCAGTTATATAGTAGAGGACTGCCTTGTCTGGCCTCAATAGGAGATAATTCAACTAATACTGCAGAGCCTTGATGCTCCAGGGTGGGAGATACAGGCTGGGGCATCCTCTCAGAGGCAAAATGAAGGGGGTTGTAGAAAAGAACTTTGTGAAAAGGGATAGAGAGGATGACAACTTTTAGGATGCAAACAATTAATAAAAAAATTTAAAAAAGAAGCAAGTTGGATGCTTAGAGTACAGTCCGGTCCTCTTTTGCAAAGAATGATTTTTCTCCATTACAGGGATAAAAACCATCATAGGCCTCAGATGGTTTTCAATTTCAATGTGTTTTTATGGCTATTTCCTGTTGAAGTCCTCTTTTTTTCATTGTTTATAATAGGGCATTCAACCATCCCAATGCACTGTGACTAGTAATCTGAGTATATAACACTCTCACCAATTCTTTCACAAACTTTACTGATGAGAGACAGAGCCATTTTATAAGGGGCAAAATTGTACTTGATTTGGAGAAGATGGAATAGGGTAGCCAGACTTGCCTCTATTTGATAGAGCAACAAAAAGGGGTCTAAGTACCTAGTAAGGGAAAAGAAAAGTTTTCAGTACTTTCATTTATTTTGTTTTCCACGTTCAAGTTCTTGAAGTGTTCAGGTATATTCACAGCCTTCTGTTACAACAGAAAGCACCATCTGCCAAACATTCTGTACTCAATATAATCTCTCTCCAGAGAGAGTTTAGTATTCAATTCACAAAGAAGGATGGCAGAGACTTGTAAACAAAAGGAAACAACAGAACTGTGGAGGAGGGGCGGTTCTCTAAATATCCAACCTGTTTCTTTATCCTCAAGAGCTGAAAACTCCAGAATCCCTCTCCCTTTCCATTCTCATTCTTCCTCCTTTCTCCCTTCCTCTGCCTTAGTCCATCTCTCCCTTCCTCTCTATATTGGAAACTATGTATTACTTCTGTTTTTTTTTTTCTTCATGACAAGCTCCTTCCAAGGCTTATGATTCTACTGATAAAACAAAGGTTTGAAATAATAATTTTAAACAATGTACTAAAAGTGTACTTTAAATATAGAATTGTATCACTGGGGCACAAAGCCAATAATATATCAAAGACTGGAAAAAGCAGATACTGCAAGGCAAAATGAGCCTAGAAGTTTTCTCTTTGAAGCTCTGCTGTTTTGTCACAGAGGAAATAACCAACAGTCCCACAATTTATGTATAGTTCAAATTATTTGAAACACTTGATTGTACCCTGAAGGAGAATTTAAGTAGTAAGTCTACATTATGGCAATGTCAGAAGCTTTAGAAAAATCACTCCTGTCTTTATATAGCTCAAAGCATCTCTGAGAAAAACACATGTGGGGAAACTCTTTTACATAAGAAGACATCAATTTGTTGGCTTAATTCAATTCTTTAAGCAGTGGAAATGCTCAAAGAATGTAAGTGAATGAATAATTCTGAGGAAAATTTATATTAACTGAAGCTTCCAGCTCTTTCCCTCATTAGATATGCACCTCAGGAGATTCTGCTCTTCAGCTGTGTAGTTTGTAAAGTATTCTGTGACTGGATGGTTTTCATGTGATAGGAAAATAGAGGCCTCCAACCACAATCTAAACCCAGACCAAACACACACTCCACAAATTATAAAATTATAGCAAATTCCCCCAAATTTCAGCATACTTGCAACCCAAAGACACATATTCCATGTTCTCTTCTATGTTTATTATACTGTATGTATGTGTGTGTATACAGACTCACAACAGACTATATCTCTACCATTGTGTCCTTCGATAGTTCTTATTGCCTTCCCAGAATTATGCTGTCATAATTGAAATTGTCTCACTGTTTTTGACTTTTACATTTGTAAACAAATTACTATCATTTTAGCAACGAACCATTAAGCATTAGAAATTAAATTGTTTTACCCTAAATTTGTTGGCTTACTAGGCTTAAAAGAATTAATCTTCAGTTTTATAGCTTTGCTTTTAACTGTTATGTCCACTAGGGAAGGATACTTTCTTTTCTTTTTAGAATTAAAAACTGTGTTAGGGAAACTATACAAACTCAATATCCATCTTAAAACAGAGAAAGGGAATTGTACACTATTGCTTATGCCACCAGAGCTGGACTGGACACTTCTAGTCATCTAGCACTGTGTTTTAAGTGCTTATGCAAATTTTCAACAACACTATAAATAATCCTAGATCCCAGCTTGATTCAAGCTGAAAAATTATCCTTTGCTGACTTCATTCAATCAGAATGACATGGGCTGTGTCTGTTGATCCTGTATCACTACACAATTAAAAATATATATTGCCTCATGGTGTAAGTGCAGATGTAAATATAGAGCACTTTTAATATTTAACACATGTTTCATCTACTGTTCTTCATTATAAATTAAGTTTCTAGATGAAATATCACACCTTGTGAAATTACTAAAGAAACTGTCCCAGAGCTGAGTTCATTTTTTATCACTCACTCATCCTCTTTTGTGTACTCAATGAACCCTATTTGGGATAACACATTAAGGTGCCTTCATAACTTTACAGAATGACATTTATTTAATGTCACTTTATAGGTTGCCTTAACCAAGGCAACAATAACAATGAGATGGAATGACCATTGACTAACCTTCAATTATATCCCTTAGTTCTCTTGTGTACTATATTTTTTTAGGAGTGGATATATATATATATATATATATATATATATATATATATATATATATTCAACTAGTTTTTTTTTCTATGGACTACCTTGTTATGTACCTCTAAAAGTAATGGTTTGCTTTATACCAGCTGTCCAGGCCAGCTGGACAATCAAGTGGGAACCTTATACCCTGTGGAGAGGACTGAGATGTGTGAGAAAATAAAAAGGCACAGCAAGTCAAGAAGTATGATCAAGTTGGCAAAATTTTCATTTTTTACACAGGTTATATACTCTGTAAACAGGATATGGGAAGGGGTAGGAAAGGAAAGAGAGCATTGCAGGTGGAGGAAGCTAGCTACAGCTGTGGGGTCTAACTAAGTTATTCTCACAAAGCCTTTTCATTACCAGGGTTTCTAAAAACATCTATCTAGCAGGATGTTGGCTAAATTTAGAGATCAGAAGGATGGGTTACTAAGGTTGGTTGCTATGAGGCCTTGTTTGAAGTTCTGAGAACTGACAAGTGAATCATGGAAGGTAAGCACAAAGAAGAATAGTAGATAGGAGAGCCAAGGGTGAGTGTTTGTCAAGAGTAAGGCCTTGCCATGGCATCCCACAACCAAAGAAGATTCTAATTTCTCTAAACGCCTTTTTAGGATTTTTTTGCTTTATTTTGCCATAATTAAGTTTCTAAGTATCCCGAATATTACTATGAGGATGGGAGGTCATTAGGTGTAGACTTACATTTGTCAAAACCTACTTTAATAAGGATTTTCAAATGCTTCAACCCCTCTTCTAGCCCACTATCCATAGAGGAAAAGTGATGAGTAGTAGACAATGGGGATCTAGACCTTTTTAGGAGTATTTCTTTGGGGCAATTCCAATCTCTATTGACTGGATACCAGCAGTCCAGTTCAGTAGTGTCAGGATAACAATAGTACAGTTCAAAAAGTGTCATAAAACATGAATCAGCAGTGGCAGCACGATACAGGAGAAACAGCCAATCCTCTACCAAATTGGTAGGAGTCAGTCAGAGCCATAAGAACAAGCCAGGATGCCAGAAGAAGTTCTCTGCCATTCCTTCCTCGACAAAGTGAAGATCAGTGAAGATGTGAGACAAATGAAATGTTGCAGGGCTAGCAATGCAAGCACACCATCACTGTCTGTTGGGTTCAACTTATACTCTCTCCAAACATCATGTGTCCTCTTACAGGTCCAGTTCAGCAAAACATCATATGAGTCTGCATCAGCAAAACATTAGGAAAGCATCACATGACACAATAAAAATATTTCACTTCAACTTGGTTCTTTGGTACCTCCTTGTTTCAGACACTCATATTCTGCTGGTAGTTTGGCTTGGTCCTCGGATACCTTCATTGAAAGGTCATTAATTAAAGCACTATTGATACTGTAAAATAATTGAGCCCCCATGATGACCATGTTATCATCTTCAAAACTTATCAAGAAATTATTAGCTTATTCAATAAAAGGAAACCTGCCTAAAAGAGATACTCATTTTTGTTGATGAGATCGTTGGGCATAGGCAGAAAAGGAGATCCTTGGTCCCATGAAGGCTGGATGCCCCAGTGTGAGGGAATTCAAGGGCGGGGATGTGGGAGTGAGTGGGTGGGTGGGGGTAAATCCTCATAGAAGTAGGAGGAGGGGGATAGGATAGGGGAATTCCTGGGCAGCAGGGAAATGTAGATAAAATATCCAATAAAGAAGAAGAAGTTACATAAACTCCATGCCATAATCCACACTGTCAAATTTTATGAAAAATATGTTTTAAAAATTTCTTTGTGAACTTTATGAAAGTGGTCTCCATACCACAGCTCAAATTGGCTGAGGTCCTTTCTATCATATCATGTTTACCTCAAGGTGCATTGGAGTATCTAGGACATCATTGCTGATAAGAAGATGCATGAGCTTCTGACTTCAGCATCTTTCTGCCTTAGTGCTTTCAAAATTAAAGGCAGTTGACATTTTTGGTGTGTTTCCTTTCATTAATTTTTAAATTTGTAGAGCTCTCTCAAGATTGATGTTATGACATTTATTTCATTGTAAATAATTTCTCATTGCTCCAGAAGGCACAGGAATTTGCAGCCTTGAACTAGTGAGACGGCTCAATAGGTAAAGGGTATTTGCCGCCAAGCCTGTTAAACTTAGTTGGACTCCCTGGATCCATTTGGTAGAAAGACATGAAACCAATTTGGCTTCTGATCTCCACTGAATTGTGTGTTTTATACACACACACACACACACACACACACACACAGAGAGAGAGAGAGAGAGAGAGAGAGAGAGAGAGAGAGAGAGAGAGAGAGAGAGAGAGATACACAAATGCCATATAGAAATTAAGAAAAAAAATTGAAGGGCTTGAAATAAAATTGCTCTCAAAGCCATCTCCTCCAACTTCTCTCACCCCATATTTCATATTTTTATTAAGTGATCTAAGAGACTCTAGGAAAAAAAAAACCAAATCCAAAAATCCTGAAGTCATGATTTGACCTAACATGCTTAGACAATGTAGATATTTTCCTGATTCTGTGCAAAGAAATTCTAGAACCTCATTGGCCTCTCTAACTACTTTTTCAAATGTTTCTTTTTTATTATTATTGTGTAGTGTACATGCGTGTACATGTAAGATATCTGTGTGGTGGTGAATGAGGTCAGAAGACAACCTGTGGAGTCAATTAAGTTCTTACATGCTTACATGAATTCCAAGGTTCAGTCTCATGTTGCCAAACTTGTCTAACAAACACCTTTACTTATTAGTCACCTTTCTGTCCTTGAGTTCACTCATGCATGCTTTAAATCCTAAGAAAACTGTGCCATCAAATTTCACCACTTCTGTTTATAACATTAACTAAAGTAAGATCATTGATTTCAAAATCATTAAGTGGATTGCTCTAAAGAGCTGAGGAAATCCCAGCACTTAAGTCTAATGCTATTCTGTAGAGTTAGTTGTTGGTGAACTTGTAGAAAGTATGTTCCATTGTGGTCATTAAGATAAACAGATACTGGTTTTTGACTTGCTTGGTTAGAGTTGTACCCAGGTATTTTATGTTATTTGTGGCAATGTGAAGGGTACTATTTTCCTAACTTCTTTCTCAGTCCACTAACCATTTTCATAGATGAGGGCTACTGATTTCTTTGAGTTTGTATCCAGCCACTTTGCTGAAAGTGTTTATCAGCTGTAAGAGTTTTCTGATAGAATTTGTGGAGTCGCTTATGTATACTATTATATCATTTGCAAATAGTGATACTTTGACTTCTTCATTTTTAATTTGTATCCCCTTGATCTTTTTAAATTGTCTTATTGCACTAGCTAGAGTCAGAGATATGCCCACTCCCAATATTAGGAGTTCTACAAAAATATCAACCAAACAGATATGAACAGGGATTAGCCCAGATTCACACAGGCTCTGTGAAGGCCACTTAAAGTCTGTGCAAGCCCCATAAGCTCTGATCAGTTGATTTCACAGGTAGTTCTTTCTCAGTGTCCTCATCCCCTCTGGTTCCTATAATTCATCATCCCCACCTTCCTCAGGATTGTTGTAGCTCTGAAGGCAGAGACTTGATTGAGTCCTCCAACCTGCTGGGTGCCCCCTCTCTGTGTTTGTCTGTCTCTCTCTCTGCCTCTCTGTCTGTTTCTGTCTCTGCCTCTGTCTCTCTCTAAGGAGGATGTTTTGTTTTGTGAGCTTCAGTCATCACATTAAGAAGTAGAATCCAGGAAATTGAACAGAGCTGTGTAGCAATGGCGGATGGGGAACAGAGCTTAGCCACCAGAAAGTCCCAAGTGCCAGGAAAGAAAGAAAGAGGCTCTTAGAACTGAACATGGATAAGATTAGCTGAAATACTGGGCAGAGGGGAGGGAGAACCTGTAGAGACCATATCCAGAGGTTAGGCAAGAGCCCTGGTTAGGGGATGGGCCCACCTACTCATCTCCAAATTTTTAACCCAGAATTGCTCCTATCTAAAGGAAATATGGGGACAAAGTGTGGAGCAGAGACTGAAGGAAAGGTTATTCAGAGACTGCCCCACCTGAGGATCCATGCCATATGCAGACACCAAACCCAGGCACTATTTTGGATGCCAAGAAGTGCTTGCTGACAGGTGCCTGATAGAGTTGTCTCTGGTGAGACTCTGCCAGAGCATTACAAATACAGCTATGGATGCTGGCAGCCAAAGATTGGACTGAAAACAGGGACCCCAATGTAGGAGTTAGGGAAAGGACTGAAAGAGCTGCAGGGTTTTGTATGGCTCCAGCTGCATATGTAGCAGAGGATGGCCTTATCTGGCATCAATGGGAGGTGAGACCCTTGGTTCTGTGAAGGCTTGATACCCAAGTGGAGGGGAATGCCAGAGCAGCAAGGTGGGAGTGAGTGGGTGGGCCAGGGAACACCCTCATAGAAGCAGAGGGAGAGGGGATGGGATAGGAGGATTGTGGAGGGGAAACCGGGAAAGGGGTAACACTTGAAATGAAAATAAATAAAATATCCCCTAAAAAGTAGCATCCAGAATGACATCTTGTGTTCATGTTTTATGTGGTGATTTTTTTCTTTTTTAAAATTTTTTTATTTCTTTCTTTCTTAATTTTTTAAAAATACATTTCAGATTTTATTCCCTCACCCCATTCCCCCCACCACCCAGGAACACCCTATCCCATTCCCCCCTCCTGCCTCCACAAGGGTGTGCCCCCACTTACCCCCCCCCACTCCCCCCTCTCCATCCTCGAATTCCTCCCCGCTCGGTGTTCAGCCTTCATAGGACCAGGAATCTCCTATCCCACCCATGCCTGACAAGGCCATCCTCCCCTAAGTATATAGCTGAAATCAATCCCACTTTTCATATACCATTTCACTTCCATACATAGAAATAATTGATGTGAGAATTCTATTCCCTTGATATATGGAAAGACTGAGCTCAGTAAGATTCAGTGTCATGAACAGTCAGAACATGTATCACATGTATTGTCTGGGCTTTGAACCAGGGTTTGTGCATGGTGAGTCTATAGTTTCTTTTTCTACATGACTGCTACATTGACTGTTCTCTTTTCAACCTCAGAATTAAGTGATTCTGGAAAGTTTCTTCCAGAACTCAGCTTTCCACTGATAGAAGAAACTAGTATAGTGTGCTTTGCCTTTCTTTATGGCCCCAACTTGCATCAGTCACACCACGAATTAAAGTAGAAATTGGATCCTGGGCCCAATGACTGATTTTCATATTTCCTTCTATTAAATAGATGCCTGTGATTGTGGTAGAACTTCAATCTCACTTAAAAGTTTGATAAACTTCCTCAGGACTTGCCTTCAAATATTATTGGTGTCAAGATAACACATTCTGTATTTTGACATCCTCTCTTTGGTATTCTTGTTCAGGTGAGAATTGTCAATTTTCAAAGACAAAATCTAAAATTGCCACAACATTAGTACCTGTCTACATCATCAGTATTGTTTAATACTTGGGACTTTGAATCATCAGATAGTTACTTTCATTTCACCTGTGCTAAATATAAGGAAGATGTATAATAAAGATATAAATCATTTTTATCCTAGAATTTCAGAGGGGAATTTTAATTTCACATAAATTTTTTTTACCAGCTTTATAACTGAGCATTAAACCAATGTGTGAGTTACTTACCATAGTGAATAAGCTTTGAGTTTTCTCCTTGCTCTTGCTTTAATTGCTTTGTTACTCTAACAAAACTCTGAAGGTAATTAACCTCAAAGAGAACTTTATTTTAGAGTGTGGTTATGAAAATTTTAAACTTAAGATTGAAGAAGGGGTATAAATTGCCTCATGCTTCTGAGGTTGAAACACATCTTGAGTGGACCATGTAGTGAGACAAAATATTCATCACCCATTGCCAGCAAGCAATAAGGAATTTTGGTCAAGTGTCAGATACTGCTTCAGAAACTCATTCTCATGACAAAAAGTCTTCCCATAGGTATGCCTCCTCAAAGTCTTCAGTGTCCACCATTGTCTACCAAAAGCATTTCAGATCAAGGCTTTAATACCTTTGGAGGATGTAAGCAAATCAAAGCTCCTCTCCAATGCATACTCTCCACACTTTTTTCCTCTCCTTTGCATCCTTGGTGCTGGCATTGACTAGTTTACTGGGCTCCTTTAGAGCCCTGGTTTTGATTTAATTTGTCCTTTGAATAAGGACTTTTAAGACACTGGTTTTCTTTTGCCTTCTTTCTTGCTGGCTATGTCCCTTCATGTTCTTTTCAGTTATTGCCTAATATCGTACTGCTGTATACCATTTTTGCTCTAAGATTCTGAACCGTTGACTCATTATTCTTAAGAGGGTAAGGACCTTCTACTATTATCAGCCTCGGGGTATTGAATTTTTATTTAAACATTCCCCTTAATCCTGTCTAGACCTTTGTAAATACTCCTTGATTATACTTTTTTCAATTACTTCATTGAAACCCAGAGAGCAAGTTCAAATAGAGACTCAAGAAACATCTCTTATGATTTTATCCTCATCAATCAAGAATAGTGTGTTCACTAGACTCATGATCTATCTACTTCACAGTTGAATTTAAAACCATATTCTGCTCATACTATCAAATTCAATACAGAAACTATTAATTATTTTTTTTCCTATTATTTGGAAGCCGGTCTTCTATATGAGGTCACTTTTATCCAGAAGGCATCCTATTATTCTTCGATCTGGAAGATACTTTTTAAGACACTATAAACACTCCTATAAGTAGCATTATACATTCTGAGCAGGGTAAATTTAGGAGTGTATACACACACACACACACACACACACACACACACACACACACACGCATGCAATAACAATAAGGAAAGAGACTTAATTTAAAAGAGAATATGCAGATTTTGGAGATAAATCTGGAAAAAGCAAAGGGAATTGAAAAACATAATTATGATCTCAATGTTTTTAAAACATAAAAAAAAACCCTTAAACAATCAATGACTGTGCTTTCAGAGTAGAAATTTTATTTTAAGATAGCATAGTTATTGGCTGGTTAATAAATGAGGTAACCATATAAACTTCAGTTTTGCAGGCTTCATGATTTCCTTACATATGCATGAAAGATTACAGAAGAGGATTTGAGAAGACTCAATCAAACCTATCATATGAAATTTTGATGAGAGCTTATCATGAGGAGAAGACTGAGATACTTCAAGGACAAGCCATGTTTTTAGACTAAATATAACAAAGGGTTAGCAATTCCACCAAAACTGACTTTGAAGCACTGACACATTTTGTGTGAACTCCATAGCGACATTTGTTTTTGCTGATAAGAATTTGGAATTCTTGAATTTTGTGAAGATAACAAGTGACCAAATTGAACTCTTCTGAGAGTCTTCTAACCTGATATAAGCTAACATTGTTAGGCTAGCAGAGAGTTCCAGGACAGGAGGTAACTGCTAGTGCACAGAAAAGGTTGACAGAATCATTTCTTCTTGAGCAGATTGAATATGATGTGTCAGAAGTATGCATTTACTGTCTTTTTTTTTTTACATACTTATATGGAGGTGACCTTTTTCAGTGGGGCGGGGGGGGGGCTTGTTTTGTTATAAGACCAAGTACATTGCTACCAGATTTTCAGTAGTTAGATGTGTTTTCCCTCCACTGTCAATGCTTTGAACTCAGGTTAACCTTAGCCACTTTATTTCTGTCACATGATCCCAGCATGGGAACAGGACAGTGCTGTTGGCTATGAAGCCACTGGGCTTGCACTCTGTACGGCATTACTTTAGTATCAGATCAATCCAGCCACTAATGCAAACCTATGCCCCACACATGGAGGCACATTAATTTTATGTTGTTTATGTACTCCTGCCATAAGGTTAAACAGACCCTACTATTAAGCTTGATGGAATTGCATTACCCTAATGAAATGCACTTTACTGATAAAGAAGAGTGTCACTTTCACAAGTGGAAGCACTGTTAGCAAATTTTTATGAGAGAATTCCCAAAATCATATCTTAATTGCTTAGACAGCTGTGTAGTTTACATAATGAGCAAACAATGCCAAGGTTTTCTATTTCCTTTGTCAGCTGTACTGGATGTTAGTATGCATGCTGGACCCTTTCTGGGTCTTTTATTACTTGATTGCAAATCATTCTTCATTGTTGCCCAAATTTATGGAAGGACATTGCTCCCCGTGGAACCATTTCCTTTCAGGTCTGTAACTGAACATGACTGATGGCGCCAGAATAACAGTTGCTCATTACTGCGTTCACTGAGCTGTGATTGCTCCAATACTTTATGTTGGCAGATGTGTTTCCCTAGGAACAGCATCTCTGAGACAGAGGTCATTGATCAACCCCCCTCTGGCTGTTCCATTATGTGCAAATTATTGCTAAAAGCAGAGAGGCTGCAAAGGAGGCAGTGATGCTGCTCATGGCACATATCAGGAGGGAAGTCCAAAGGGGTTGTGGGGGCAGGGGGAGGCAAGTGTAATGAAGTGGAGAAGAATTATACCTAAACCAGAGCAATGTTTTTATGTGAGTTAATAGGGATAAAGGGACAACTAAGTGATTTTGAAAGACGTGTAACATGAGCAGAGTATGGTTTTATCATTCTGGGGGTAAGCTTTACAATTTTGTAGGTTGACAGCATCCTTGGCTGCTGCTATTGTAGCCAGAGCAGGGATGTATAAGAGCTGTACCCAGAGCCCTGCTGTCTCAATCAGGAAGAGATTAAGACACTAAGTGGCCAATATTTTACACTACCTTTTGTATATTTCTAGACAGTATTTAGAAAGTGCCAGGGACATATAAGGGACAGATGTAGACTTGCTCCCCTTCCCTCAGCTTCTCAGGATAATGATGGAAAGTGCTGCTGCATAGACGTATAATTAGAGGCACTTACGTTTCAGTGGTTCCACACTCAGGCTTCATAGAATGGTTTTCTTTTCTACTTAGCTACAGCGGTAGTTCTTGGCATCAGATTTCTTCAGGGAGATGGATGGTCTTTCAAATAGAGGTCTACAACATTTGGTAATTTCGTGATGCTGTGATGGGTCAGATCTACTGTGTAGCCTGCACTTCAGTGCTGTGCCTTGCCATAAGACACCATCCCTAATGGACTTGCTTTCTTCAGTGTTCCAGGGGATCTCCTTGTTATAGCAATTTTCACCACCAATGCATTTTTTACATGGAGCAGATTTTCCTTAGGGTTTAAACCTTAAAACAGAGTAGATGTCATTTGCTAATTCTTGAGATGTTGATACAGCCTTCTTAATTTTCTAGAGTTACTTCCAAATAGTATATTTTTTCCTTGGAGTGATTTTATATAACCACCAAAAATGTTAAGTGTTGTGGCTTGCATGACAATGTCCCCCAGAAGTTCTGATGCTCAGAGGCTTAGTATCCAGCTAGTGTCAGTGATTGGGTAGATTTTAGCGGTGTGTTATTGTGAAAGAAGGTGTGATAGTTGGGGTGAGTTTCAGGCTTTAAGACCATGAATAATTTCTAGATGACATGCTCTACTTTCTGCTTTCATTTTTGGATGTGAGCTTTTAGCTGTTCATGCCACCAAACCTCCTACTCACTGCCAAGATGGACTTTTATCCTTTTGGAAACAGAAGTCCAAGTAAGCTTTCTTCTGTAAGTTGCCTTGTTCATGGTGTTTTATCACAACATCAGAAAAATAATTATACACCAAGAAAAGATGAAAAGGACAAACTTTTCTTTATTTGCACATGTAGTGGTCATTGGGACATGGAGATCAGGTATTGTGTCTATATTGATAACTGGCACACTTAATTTTTTGGTGAAATGTTTGTCTACATGATAAAAGGACATTGTTTAAAGAAGAAATAATATATACCAAAAGCATGATCAGTACATATGAATAAGATTATTATACATTTATTTATTAGTGATATTACTGAGATGAATTTTCAATGTACTGAGGAAGATTTAAATTCATTTACGTAGCTATAGACAACAATCATCTTCATTGCTAGTAGTCAGTAAATGTCAGTCTTGATTTCTACAGAGTTAAGAAAATTGTCAAAATCAATGGCATATATTCTAAATGTAGTGGTAGTCTCTGTAGTTCTTAACATTTCCATTCCAGGGATTCCTTGGTATTATGAGTTTTAAACACTGGTGTTAGATAACATTTAGTTCCACCTTTGCTAACCCAGTCAGCTCCTTAAAAGGCTGACTGACTTTATTCGCTGAACAACTATTATCTTCAATTTCAACCAACGTGCCTTGTACCACTGAGACTGCAGATTCCTCTTCACAAATATGCTCATTTCCTTTTGAAATTAAGATTGTTTCACACTATCTTAATATTTATTAAGCCCTGTGTTTCTGTAAAATAGAAATGGCTAAGAAGTCTCTCTCTTTTTATTTGGTTACAAAAAATATTTCCTCACAAAAAGTCAGCCTTCCCTGTATGAATTAGTTTGGAGTGTTAGAAGACCTCCTCAACCACCTGGGACAAGGCCAGGCAGAGACTATTCAAATCTCCTTCTTTGCCTTATAAATGGTCAACTGAACTTTGTTCTTCATTGGTAAGTCTGATGTGCTAATGTGACTGGGATGAATTTCAGCTAAGTTTCTTCCTCTCTCCCAGGTCCTTGAACATTGATTCACTGATAAGCATGCAACATGGAACAACTACTTTAGGAAGAAAGATCTCGGAAATTGTCCTCATCTGAGAATTATTTCCCTATATTCTGTTTGAAAATGCTCCCTCCTCACCTACTCTGGACAATAGAGTTCCTGTCAGTGCTGCTTCTTCCTCCCAGTGCACAGTCTTCCTCACTTTACAGTGTACTTTCTGACTCATTATAGTGGCATTCTGTGGTTGCAAGGAAGGTTGGTTATAGGCAACCGGTACTTGCATTAATTCTTCTCTGGGACCTCTAGGAATTAAATCTACATACAGTAGGTTAAAAGAGTACCAGTAATTTGGTAGTTGTGCCCTGGGGATTAAATAAAAGAAAGAAGACCCAAATAAATACCCAAAATAGGAAGGTTCTGTACTTCATAGACAAAGAACAATAAGTCAATCAACAAGTGGCCTGAGGAAGACTGATGATGCCAGCACCATGAGATGAACATAGGTCTGTAAGTAAGCTAGAGGAGGAAAATGCCTTTGCAGCTGCAGCACTCAGTCCCTGATTACTTGCCTATTTTCTTCCCTTAGCAAAGCATAGACATAATTCCTAGATGGCTTTTTAAGGAGTGTTATTGGTAAGAAAGGACATTTTGGCTGGCTCTTTTGGTGATTGTCACCGTTCAAGGACTTCAGTTCAGAGGCACCTGTGGCATGGGTAAGTCCTGTTAAGTCCCTCTACTTTGCCTACTGAAATTATCAGTTTGAATAAAATTTCTACCTACTGACATCTGGATTAGTTTTTAACTGGAATTCTTTATTGCATTTATAATCATAGTACTGTTGAATTGTTTCATCAATATTTGGTTATACTTTTTGCTAAAGAATTGATGGCAGCTTTATAAAAGTAAATAAATATCTTATCAAGAGAATCAGGTAAAAATAAAATACATATAAAAGTGAGAACTTTATAGGCAAACAGGAACAAATAAATGTATGTACTGATGTCAATCACACATTTAGATGAGTTTCCTCCAGATAAATAAAGAAGGAAAAAAAGCTTTTTAAAAATGAAATAACCTATGAAAAAAAGAACAGGTATACCGAGTTCAAACATATGAACCTTTGTGTTACAATCAGATAATAATTTATTTAAATGTTTGTAATTGGAATTCTAAGTTGTCAAAAGTTATACTGAATAAGAGGCGTAATATCAATGATCCTAGTGCTATGTTTGAGTTGTTTTAAACCCACTACATTCTATATGTGCTACATGTTTATTCTTAGTGCCATTTAGAAACAGAGAGTGTTAGCTTCCTAAAAAGATTTTTTTAGCCATTGTTGTCTATCCATGGAAGACAAATCATAAGAGAATAAAAAGAAAATAGTTCATTTGAGTAAATAAGCACCTAAGTAAGTACTTTTAAATGCTGAGATTTGAATTAAAATATGAATGGAAGAAACTGACTGTTCTGTTTTAAGTTATCTTACTATTTTCCTTTTAGCTTTTTTACATGAATATTGAATGTGGAGAGATAAAATATATGATATCAATATTGAATGTATATGAATACATAAAACATCTAAGTATTGCTCTTTAAGGCCAGAATAAGAGTTTTTAGGTAACATAAATTTTAGGACACATTTGTATATTTTTAAAAGTGGTTGTGCTAAGCTATGCTTTAAAGTTGTTCAACAGATATAGACTTTATTTTAGAAGAAAGAGATGAGAAAGCAATTCATAGCTACTTAGGTCTGAACTCAGATGGCAAGGGGTGACCATAGAGTTCCTGTGCTGTAGAATATATAAAGATACTGTCTGTAAGACATCATGTGCCTTTAGAAGTAAGGGATGGTACATGGTGTAAGAGCTGCTACCTTGAGGCTTTTCTAGTGTGACCTAAAGAACAGTTAACAAAGGAAACAATCCAGGAGAAACAGTACACAAGAGAAAAAATTTGAATTTGTAACTTCTGATTTTGAGATGCAAACAAGATGCCCAAATGAAGATGCTTAAGGCTACTTGAAAGAGAAAGGGTATCTACAAGTGGAGAATGTAGAAGGGACACCATCTAAGGATTATAGTGGTGGGTGTCTGGTCATGTGATTAGTGTTTGCTAAAGTAAAGTGAGGCTGTACCATGAAAGATACATGATAGGTGGTATTTGAAGCCTTCTGATTCCATGAGACTTTGCAGGCAAAGTGTAATTGCAGAGTGTGAGGCTGGTACCTAATACAAAGGTCTGAGAACAACTATGAGTAACTGTACCGGGCACAAGGAACAAAGCATGTTGTGTGAAGATAAAGAGCAGAGAAGAATGCAGATGAATAAATACTTAGAAGACAAAGACAATTCTCCCTCCCTGTCTCTCTGCCCATCTATTTGTGTAGGTAAATGTGTTTAAATGTAAATGTAGTAGTGTACATGTAACATATGAATGCACATTTGTACATGAGCATGTGTATGCATGTATGTGCAGACAAATTGACATGGGAAGCTGATGTTAGATATTCTTCTATTGAACTCTATCTTATGTTTTATGTGAATTATCGCACTCAACATGAAAGTCTGTAATGGGCTAGACCAATTGGCTTAGAGACTTCATGACCTCTTAAAAAAAAAGATCCCTTGAATATGAGCTTCCCCTGTACCCAGATGGTATCCACCCAGATATATCCTCAGTGAGATCATCCTCTACAGACAAATGTCTACTGTGATGTCCTAGAACCTGTGGTATCTGCTACACATATTAGATCACTCAATTTATTTCTGAACCACTCATGAGCTCTACTGGCCTTTGAGCAGCCACATGGAAGCCTCTTTGGAGTCTGAAGTTTTCCAATGCTCTGTTATCAATGTGCAGTACTTGATCTTTTAAATTTCATCCTTAATTAATATTCTACAACCTGGACATCTTAACAGGTGTGAAGTTTCCCGGTAGGACTATAGCTCTTCTCCATATAATCTCTGACACATGAAGCTCAATTACCTTCTGGCTTACTGTCTCACTAACAATGAATGTTTCCCTGAAACTTAAATTAACTTTCTGTAGGATGTTGTCTTTGTAGGTGGTGCATAACACATCTCTCTCTCAAATGTCAAAAATTTCCCATTTCCTTCATCATTCTTCTCTAGCTCATCAACTCTATTTCCTTTTGTGCCAGAAAATTTAAATTTGTACTTTTAATATTTACCCCCAAATTTATGATTTATATTTCCAACTTTATGAAATAAATGACATTGAATAAAAGATTTGCTTAGGTAATATGTTTTTTCTTACAGTGTCTAGCCAGGAAAGACCACATCTGCTCTGGCTTGTCTTATGCTGAGCCCTGAATGACCTTGGTGAAGACAGAGTGACAGGGTTCCTGCCCATAAGACAGGGCCCTGGTGTAGGTCTTCCTTTGTGTCGATGGGTACTGTAGTTTGTGTAATAATGTACATATTTTCTCCAACCAGTACTAGTTGAAGATTCTTTCCTTCAGAGGAATGTCCTCCCTCTTAATAATTAGAAACATGATAATTAGAAACAGCACAAGTCCAGGAGTCGAGGGTGTGCCTTTGTCTCAGCAAAATGGTAAACACCATGACCTTCAAGACAGCCCTTAAGGCTATGGGAAAGAGCTCTAAATCTATGAGTTCTAAAATATATAATTTCTCAACTATATGAAAATAAGGATTCAATGAGGGATATCATGAATCTAAAAGAACAAGAGCAGCTAAGCTGTAAGTCAACTGGGTCGAAAATTACCAAGGAAGGAGATACAAGAGATTTAGGGGGTAGTGATCACAGAGGATCCTAGCATCGAGCTAAGTTTTTTTGTTTATGCTTACAAAGGCAGATATATTCCTGAGTTTAGGGTCAGCCTAAGACAGAGGGAGGTTAGGCCAGGCATGGTGGAAATGGTAACTTCAGGTCAGGGCCCCAGCCAACTAGCTTATTGTCTGTGCTTAGCAAAGGTAGATATATCTTTGAATTCTTTTCCAATATTTTAAAAAAAAAGATATGTATACTTGCTGTTTCCTAAGAATCAAAGGGCTGGGATCACAGAATGATGATTCATAAGATAATCCAAAGGAAACATGGAGTAAATGACTGGCTTGATATGTAAAATAAGACTGGACCTATATTCTGTAGAAGATGAACTATTCAGAGAATTTTTTTAGGATAAAAAGACAGAACTGCTTGGAGAATGGACACAAGCAAGCAGGACATGGACATAGAAATCTCTTAAAATAGCAAGCAAGCAGAATATAGACTGAGAAATCTCCAGAGAGAAAGCAGCACATAGAAAGAGGAAGACTGGAAAAGCTGTATCAAGCAGAACACAGGTTATCAGCTTGGACCCACAGTTTGACTTTGAGTAGTTCTTTTCCCCATTCCAAGACACCCCTTTCTCAGAACCCCTCTCCCAGCTGATGCTGGTCTGCGGCACTCTTCAAAGGCACTGTAGTCCTAACAACTGCTGTCTAGGTGGGCTGAGGAGAGTGTCACTTTAAGTTCTAGACAAGTTATATACAGCATATTGATTAGCTTGTTCAGTAATTACGTGTTGCACTTATTCTACTACCCTGTTTTAAAAATCATTTTTAAAGTTAAAATATTTTATTTTTCCACTCTTACCTTTTTTCCTTCCAGCCTCACTCATGTATCTTCACGCTGGGCCTGCCTCTTTGCATTCTTTTAAGTTTAGGGCCTCTGGTCTGTTTTTCTTTGCTTGTTGTTATATGTATTTCATATTACTGACTATAAATATAGTCTGTATAATATTACTTGTATGTATGTGTATTGTTTCAGGCCTGACAACATGTCATTGGTTAACAAATTGGGGGTGGTTGTGGATACCCTTCCTTGAGGAAGACTAATTGTTCCCACTACCAGTATTCCTGTTTTTCTAGGGTTTGGTCTCTTTGAGATTCTTTTCCTTCTGTGTTAACTTTTCTGTTGGTCTTATTCTTGTTTGGGTCTTATTTGGACAGCCATGTTAATTAGGTTTTATTGTTATAGCATTACTGATATTTGTAGGAGATGCAACTTCATAGCAGGCATCTGTCTCTTCTGGTTCTTAAAATCTGCCACCTTCTTCTGCAATGATCCTTGGGTGTCTGGTGTAGAAATTGTGCTTCAAATGCATTAGTTAGATCTGGGAGCCACACGATCGCTTATTCTTTGCATTTTGGTGGGTTGTGGTTTTTCTGTAGTGTTTTTTGTCTATCACAAAGCCAAGTGTCTTTGTTAAGGCATCGCAGTGTATGTCCATGGCTAGCCTAGAATTTCCGATGTAGATCTGGCTATTCTCAAATTCACAAAGAACCATCTGTCAGTTTTTCCCTGAATATCAAGATTAAGCATTCTTTTATCTATTTATTTTCACATATATCGATTTGTGTGTGTATGTGTCTTAGTCAGGGTTTGTATTCCTGCACAAAACATCATGACCAAGAAGCAAGTTTGGGAGGAAAGGGTTTATATTAAACACTTCCACATTGTTGTTCATCACCAAAGGAACTCAAGACAGGAACTCACACAGGTCAGGAACTTAAAGGCAGAAGTTGATACAGAGGCCTTGAAGGATACTGCTTACTGGCTTGCTTCCCCTGGCTTGCTTAGCTTTCTTTCTTTCCTTTATATATTTTTAAATTATTATTATCTAATATCTTTCACAGTCCAGTCACCATCAACTTGCTTTCTTATATAACCCAGGACCACCAGCCCAGGCCCACAATGGACTGGGCCCTTCTCGCTTGATCACTAATTGAGAAAATGCCTAACAGTTGGATCTCAGGGAGGTGTTTCCTCAAGGGAAGTTACTTTCTCTGTACAAAACCAGCCAGTACAGTATGCGTGCTCATGCATGTGCCACAGCATACATGTGAGAGGGTCATGTGAGGAAGTTAAAAAGTCAGGTTGTTCAGCTTCCTGATAACTGCCTTTACCTACTAAGTCATGTCATTGAACCATCCCTGTCTGTGTTCTTAAAGACTGATTGTCAAAATATAAGTTCTAAATAATATTTGTATTTTTTGTTCTTTTGGAAAACCAGGAGAATTAATCATCATGCAACTGTATCTCCAATAGGCATTTGACAGCTTGAACATAAATCCTGGGGCTTTTTGTCAGAAGAGACAGAAATTTCTCTGAAGCTTAGGCGAGACCTACCACTCTGTATGGTCACATGCCCAGTACTGTACATTAATTACTTCATTGGTCATTAAAATTTTCAATATGGTTCTTATACTACTCTGTACTACAAGCTAGACATTTCTGAAAGAAGCTGTACCAAGCATTGGAGATGACTAGAGTTTACACTTTTTTTCCCAAATATCCCACAAAACTATTCAAACAGCACAATTGTTCATTTATTTATTATTTTTAAATTAGCATATATAGCCATTAATTTTATCACAATATTTTATGCACATTTTGTTCTAGTCCTAGCTAGTTGCCTTCCTTCCACCCCAGTAGCCCTCCTACTATTGTAATGCCCAAAATGAATCTGTAAGCTTCAGCTTCTCAAGGACCAGTTAACCTCCTGGGATGTTGGGAGTTGTAGCTATTGCAATTTAAAAAAAAAATACAAAAAACTAACCCATGGAAAAGTGTGTGCCCTATAGACTTGTGTGTTGAAACCGCTTAGCGAAAAACTTTCAGGGAGTTGTTCTGAACAATGCCCATCCTCTTGGTCAATATTCAGTATTTAATAAAGCTTGTTTCAAATTT
Organism: Arvicanthis niloticus; assembly: GCF_011762505.2. Taxonomy (NCBI): domain Eukaryota; kingdom Metazoa; phylum Chordata; class Mammalia; order Rodentia; family Muridae; genus Arvicanthis; species Arvicanthis niloticus. The sequence goes on from NC_047662.1 coordinate 75,106,777, forward strand.
TGGCCACAATGCTGGAATTTGTTGTTGTTTGCCCAGAAAATCTCAGGATTAACACTAACATATATTATGCTGTTATTTTCTTTTGGTTTTGTTTTAAAACAAGCCCTTTCTGTGTAGCCTTGGCAAGCCTAGAACTCCTAATTTAGACTGAGCTGACTTCAAACTCACAGAGATCCACTTGTCTTGTTCTTCTAAGTTCTGGGACAAAAAGTGTGCAACACAATACCCATCCCTATTACTCTATTTTGGTGTCTCATTTAAGATATATGTATATATGTATGTGTATATATGTGTATACTCACAAAAACATATACATATATATATAGTTAAGTATAAAAGCATATATACATATACACATAAAAAATTAAAATCTAAGATCTGTATATTTCAGGAAAATTGGTATTTCACTTTTTGAGTTCCTTTATTTAATAATTTCTAGTTCCACCCAATTTCCTGCAAATGCCATGCTTTCATCTTTCCTTACAGATGAATAATATTTTATAAAGTTTTCTATCTATTGGATGTGATACCTGCAGCCTTCAACTTCTTAGAGGCAAACATTTATTACTCATTGTGTTATACTTACATTTCTTTCTCTCCTCATCCTCTGTCTGTCTGTCTGTGTTTAAATGAGCTTAAAAATATATTTCCTCATGTCTTTTTAAAACAACCTCAGAATAATTTCTCCCTACTTCCTCTCTGTGTCTCTAAATCTGCCTCTTTTACCTAGAGTTAAAGTCTCCCCTCACCTTTGTTTTCAAATATTCCCCTTCGCAGCACATGTGTCCTACAATTCCATCTAGATTTTTTCTCCCCTCATTCTTCCATGTTTCCTTTTTTACTTTTCTGGCTTCTGAATTTATTTCCAGACATATATTCAAATGTAAATATTAGAAACTGGAATCCAAAAAAATAGAGATAATATAGTTTGACTTTAATAGTTTGTTACCTTACTATATTTTTCAGTTCTAACTATTTAAACTATAAAGTTCATTATTTCATTTCGATTTACAGCTGAATAAAATTCCATTAAGCATATGTAATACATGTTTATTATCTATTCATTATTCTAAGATATAAACTTTGTTTCCATTCATTCTCTATTATTAATAAAGTGGCATTGAATATGATTTTTGTGCTGAGTAATGAGATAAGGATATGATTTTATGCGTTTTTTTTTTGTCATGGGATATTGAGTTGTATCTATGGCTCTACTCTTCAAGAAATATGTTTTCAAGTTCTTTGTTTTCTCCATTGGTCTACATGTCTGTTTTTTGCCAGTAACATGCAGTCTTTTTCATTATGACTCTTTGGTATAATTTGAGGTAAAATATTCAGGTATTTTCATAGTTTTTGGTCTCCGTAGGATTTCTTTGTCCAATAAGGATATTTTGTTTTTTTTTCACATGGATATGAAAGTGACTTTCTCTAGTTTAATGAAGAATATAATTGGAATTTTGATGGAGACTTTGAGAAATCTCTAAACTTCTTGTGAAAATGTAGCCATTTGTAATTTTTATTCTACAAACACAGGGGTATTTAAAGTCTTTCTATCTTCTATTGTCTTTAGTTTCCTTTTTTTAGTGTTTAAAGTTTTCATTGTAGAAGTGTCTCATTTTCTTGAGTAGGCTTATTCCTATATATTTTTGAACTATTCTGAATGAGTTATTTTCTTAATTTTTTCTCAGCAATTTGTCTTTAGTATGTAGTTAGTTAAGCAACTGCTTCCTATACATTTTTAAAACATTCATCAACTTTGCGAAAAGAATTATATAATTGAATTTTCTAGAGGAGTCTTCAAAGTTCTTTGTGTATAGAATTATCTTACCTGCAAGAGATAATTTGACTTTATACTTTCTTATATATGCCTCTTTTATTTCTTCTTTCTTCTTATATTTTCCAAATTTAACATAACATTGGCTATAGCTCTGTTATATGTAGGCTTTATTATTTTGAGCCATGGTCCTTTTGTAGCTATGTACTTCAGGCTTTTTATTATAAAAAGACGTGTTGGATATTGACAATTCCATTTTCTATATCTGTTGAGTATATATCTGCATGGCATATCTGTTCTTAAATTTATTTATATGACTTATAATTTTTTAATATGTGTTAAACATCCCTTGTATCTATGGTTAAATGTACTTGGTAATAATATATAATATTGTACCATTCTTGTTGTGATTAGAAGACACTATCTCACATAGTGGGTCAAAATGTATCCTGATCCTGTTAGAATCTATCTATTCCTTGAGCCATAAGTGTAGGGGTTGTGGTTTGAATACTAGGAAATCCAGACCCAGTGAAGAATCATTTTTACTGCTTTCTTGGTTGTCAGTGAATTGGTATCACTATTGTATCAAAAACTAAAAAAATCAACACTGTTTGTATTTCCTTTTTCGAGAACACTCAGCTTAATTTCAAGACTTTTGTTTTTTCAATTGGGTATTTTGGTGTTTAATATTTGAGGTGTTTGCATAATCTAAAAATTAACCACTTATCAAATGTATAATGAATAAAATTTTTCTCATTTTGTGGGCTGCATGTTCATTTGAGGAATGGGTTCTGCTGTTGTACAGATTTCTTTAAGTTTCATGAGATTATAACATTTGGTCTTAATGCCTGTGCTACCAGGGTTCTCTTCAGAAAGTGTTTTTTTTTTTTTTTTTCTTTTTTGTACCAATGACTATAATCAATCCTCCTTTTATCTATATTAGTCAGGTTGTCAGGTCTTACTTTGAGGTCCATGACCCACTTGGATTTAAGTTTTGTGCAGGTTGAAAGATAAGGATCTAGTCTCAATTTTCTTCAGGAATTTATCCAGTTTGACTAGCACTATTTGTTGGAGATGATGTTTTCTTCTCCATTGTGTTTTGTTTAACCCTTTGTAAAATATCAGGTGACTGAAGAAATATGAGTTTATATGTGGATCCTTAATACTATGTCATGAAACAATGAATCTATTTTATGCAAGTACTATTGCATGCAAGGATTATTATTGTAATTCTGAAGGACAACTTGAGATCAGGAATAATGATAACTCTATTTTGTTGTTGTTGAGAAATATTTTCAGACATTCTGGGTCTTTTGTATTTCCTATGAAATATAAGAAAATTTACTTTCAATTTTATTTTGAGAACAGAGTTGAAAATTTAATAGAGACTTCTTTGGGAAGGATGGCCACTTTCACAATATCAATGCTATCCATTAATAACCATGAGAGGGATTTCTACCTTCCTATATCTTTTAAATTTCTTTTTTTATTAATTAATTATTTTAATTATTTACATTCTAGGCATTGCCTCCTCCAGCCTTCCAAAGTTTCTCCCCATTGCCTCCAAGGGGGTACATCTCTCTCTCCCCCACCCCTATAGGTTCCTACTATTAATATGTCAAATATATGCTTTTAAATTCTTTATGATTATCATATAAGAATTCCTAAAATTATTAGTAATTATTAAACTCTTTTATAATAGGACTGCTATTACGTCCTTTTTGATGTCAAAACTGCAATGAGAATCCTGCCAGTCTTCAAGTGTCATGAGTTTATTGCTTCTGGGCTAGCAGGCAGGGTTCTACAATTTAGAGCACATTCAAGAGGCTGTAAAACAATTAACCAAAGGTCATAAAAATGAAACTCAAGATTTACTATAGGGGCAAGGATGAAAAATAAAATATTGACTGTGTTTATTTACACAAAACTTCAATGACAAATTAGTTATGGTTTTACCTCTCCATGAACCTGTAGACCTAGTGACAGATGATGAATGTTTTGCCAGATAATTACTGTTAATGGATATGTATGTAAGCACTCTTTGTTGTAAACTTCTTATTCAATTTATGATTTGAATTTATATTTGAACTTCTAGTGAACTTTTATAAAAAAAAACAAGGGGGGGGTGCTTCAGAAATTCATGTGATCTATTCTCCTAGAAAATATACGAAATCCCAGGAAACATTACATTGGAGAGCATAACACTGGAGTGGTAGCATTTGGGAACATAGCATTGGGAGTAATAACATTAGGATGTTATTACTAGGAAGTAATAACTTGCTATTGTTATTACTATGATGTAGCAAGAATGTTATTACTATGATGTAGCAAGGGCATTACTACCTCTCTCTCTCTCTCTCTCTCTCTCTCTCTCTCTCTCTCTCTCCCTCTTTTGATAGCAAAGCAGGCTTTGCCTTACTAAAGAGAACAAAGATTTCTTCTTACAGACTCTGTTTTAACTCATTTAGCACTAAAAGGATAGGAGCTTTTTCTTTCTCTATTGGTGCTTAGTCTCTTGCTCCATATATATATATATATATATATATATATATATATATATATATATATATGGATATGTATGTACAAGTCTATAATTATGAGATAGCATAGAAAGTGGACCCAACAAGTTTGGATGGAAATGTATGAATATGTATCCATGAATGTGTATATGAATTTATGTGAGTCTAAACCATATTTACTTGTGTAAAATTTTTCCTTCTGTAAGTGTGACTTTCTTCTCCTGGTTCAATAGAAGTTCAATAGGAGTGCTCCAACCCTCCCTCTAGCCGACAAGCATCTGGAAAATAGGGTAATGGCTGAAGCAATTAATCCTTTACTTTATCTCCTGTTGTTTTATCACACAAATGCACACACACACACAGACACACACTCCTAAAAAAACTAACACCTATAGAAGCAGGAAAATCTGTCCTACACATTAAATCTACAGGTCAACATTGTTACCAAAGCTTTGTGCTGCATGGAGATTACCAGAAAGAGAACAACAGTGTAAATCTAGTACCCTGGAGTGCTACTTTTGCTCTTCCCCATCTATGGAATTTCTTGCAAATAATTGATTTATAAAACCTTAACATATTTAACATATAATTATTAAACAAACTTGCACAAAATTCATGAAAAATCTTTGTGAAACTAAATAAAAAGAATGATAGTAAATTTATTGTCAAAAAATATTCACCAGAAAAAAATTCTCAAGACAGATTAAAACTGTCTAAATATTATAATCTGAATCAAATGACATCTAAAGTATAACTAATTTAAGTAAAGCTTAAGAAGGACCTGACAAAGAAGTAATGTATGTGTGTAGGAACTCCGGAAACAAATAAGAGAAAAAAAATAAGTAAACACAGAAGACAAAATGGTAGAACGATTAATTTCTTATTTCCTTATGAAAAACATGTTAAAATAAATAGGAGGAACTGAGAAAATTAAAATCATTATAAATTAAAGAAAGCATTTGAAAACGTTAATATGTACATTTAAAGGAAAGTAAGAGGCTTTGAAATGCCTAGGATCATAAATCGATCACAGGCAGCATAGCTGCCCAATTTTCTTCTGAAAAAAATAAAGTAAGATCTAAGTAAATTGCTTCACCATTCAGAAGGATATAATAAAATAATCAAAATTAAGATGAAATCAAACAAATCTTATCTTAAATAAGGGAAACTGACTTCTATATATTTAAGAAAGTATACAGTGGCCAGCTGTGGAAGCATTTGAAATTAGGAGGCAAAAGTTGAATACTACAGATCAAGGGCAGTCTAACCTATATCCAGAGACACTTCTGGAGATCCACAGATGAGAGGCTGTGAGCTTTGAATGTATTGTATAGAAAAATTAAGATTCTAAAGTACTGTGAGGAGTGGTTGTTCAGAAAAAATAAATTATATACTTTATTAGACATTAACTGATTTAAAGTATAGAAGCGAAAGTGAAAGAACAAAATTATCAAAGGAGAAAAAGGATCATGCTTTCTAATTGTTTTGCTTGATTGGTTAGGCAAGAAATAGCTGTGGCTAAAATAAACGTGAAGCCAATTAGAAGGCATGAATCTAACAGTTCTTGAGGAGCATGTATGAATGTTAATGCAGCTGATCTTACCACGCTGTCTACAGTACAGCATGGGCTTTTACCACATACTTTGTTCTTTTCATCTACCTGGGCTTTCTTTTCTAAAATATGTTTGAATTCTCATCCACATAACGTTTGTTTCATGGAATTATCAA